>NC_134837.1:193666016-193966016 GCF_004210375.1 Tachypleus tridentatus | reverse complement strand
TCAAAACCATTCAGAACTAGGTCCTGAAATCATTTGTCTGCCATCTATTGACAACTGTGTGGGAGAAGTGGCTGACTGTGTAGTTTAGGCAACTGTTTGTTCTTTTTGTGTGACCTTGTCATGTTTTCCTTTGTGGATTCCTGCCTGCCATGAGGCACTAAAGGCTCTTATGGCTCTCTTTCTGTTCTTCTGGTTGTTTTCAACTAGATTTGGCAAGGAGATGTCTTTATTGCTGTTTGATGTTAGACTATTATACTTCCCTTTTCTAAGCCTGGGAAGGATCCCAAGATTCAAACAAATTATTGACCTACTGCTTTGACAAGCTGTCTAGAAGTTTTTGAGAGGATGGTTAATGCTCATCTTGTCTGATTATTAAAATCAAATGTTCTCCTCTCCCCTACCCAGCATGAGTTCTGATATCAATTCTCTACCATGAACTACCTGATTTGATTTGAAACGTCAATTAGGGGAGCCTTTCTTGAGGAAATATGTAGTTTCTGTCTTCTTTAATCTTGAGAATGCCATGATACAACGTGGAGATACAGAATTTTACATTACCTCCATTTCTACAGGTTGCATAGCCATTTGACCATTTTTATTCAGAATTTTTTTACTGAACAGGCAGTTCCAAATTCATGTAGGTTTCACTCTTTTTTTGTCTTTTCCACGGCAATTTGGAGTCCCTTAGGGCTGGATCTTGAGTGTCACACTTTTTTAGAATTAAGATTGATGTCATCACTCATCAACTTCCTCTAACTGTTGTGAACAGTCTATATGTCAACAACTTCCACATTTCATATCGGTCATTGAACACGCGTTTTATCAACCAGCAGATTCAGATTGCCCTTAATCATCTTATGCATTGGATAATTACACATGGTTTTTATTTCGCCTCTTTGAAAACCAATTGCATGCACTTTTACCACCAACTAGGATTTCGTCCTGATTCCGAGCTTCGGCTTGGTGATGGTGTTCTTCCTGAGGTGCCATAAATGATGTATTGGGACTTGATTTTGACCACATATTGTCTTTTATTCCCCAAATCCTCTCTTCCATCTATTGGGAAACAGATTATTATTCTATGCTAAAGATCTATTATCCCCCTCTTTAGATCAAAACTCAGTTATGGACCTCTGGGCTTTGGTTTGGCCAGGCATTTAGGACTTAGAATGCTTGACCCCATTCACCATCAGGGGCTCAGGCTCTGCATCAGGGCATTCCACACTTTGATAGTTGAGAGTTTGTGCATCAAGTCCTATGAACCATCTCTCCCTCTTTGACGTTTGCAGCTCTCCCCACATTATGCTGCTAAACTATGTTCCTCATCACAGTGCCCCACCTGGGATTGTGTTTTCTGTTCTCAGTGGGCTGTTCTATTCAGTAAAAGATAGCCAATTAATCATTTTTTTGGCCTCTGTGTCTAAGTACAAATGACCGATGGTTCTAAGTTAGGTCCCTCTATGGGCTTTGCCATAGTTTGTCTCTCCTTTACACTTTCTGTGTTCACTGCTGAGTTGTATGCCATCTCTCATGGTGTGAATCATGTGGCAGCTAATTAGTGCTTTGACTGTATTGTTTACACAGACTCTGGTAGCTGTCTACAAGCCCTGGAATCACTTCATATTACTTCTTGCCTTGTTATCCTTGACATTTTGAACCTGTTGACCCAATTTTCTTTGCCACGTATGTTCATCACTGGTTTTTCTGGATACCAGGCCATGTTGGTGTTTGGCAGAACAAGTTAGCAAAAACTACAACTAAGTCTGTCTGTTCAGCTGCCATAACAGCCTGTTCCATATATGGACTATGGTCCTGTGACCAAGTCTTGGCTTCTCACCATTTGGTAGTCAGCTTGGGGTGAAGTATGTTCCAAAAAGCTTATCTAGGTGAAACCTACTATTGTCCCTTAGCCATCTACTTTTCAAAAGGAGGAAGTTGTCTTGACAAGGCTCTGCTTTGGTCATAGCTTTTTATCTCATCATTTTCTTTTGTCTGGTGCTGCTGCATTAACATGGTCTTTGTGACACTCAAATTACAATATCCCACATTTTACTGCTGCACCTTTGTTAGAACCATGAGGTGTAGCACCATTTAAAAACATCTACACTCACAATTTACCACTGACTTTCGATAGCGTCATTGGTAATGCTGATACTCTCTGTCTTGACTGTGTTTTTAAGTTTTTATAGGCTGTTGGGCTTTTAAATTTTATTTAGGCTTTACCTTTTTATGAGATTTCAAAAACACCAACACCTAAAAAAACCATAATCCCATATTTTGGCATGTACAATTTTAAGCTTGTTTATTTTTGATGATTCTTTATTTGTTATGGTTTTATTGTTGTTGTTTTACTTTCTTTACATTTCAAAGAGCATTATTTTGCTCCTAAAAAGAATGAAACAATTCCTCTTTTTTTCAAACTGACGGTTCACTCTTTTACTGATTGTTTGGCACAAGTAACCCCATTCTTTTATGTCATTAAATGCCAACCAACCAATCAAAGCATTCTCAGAATCAGAAATATTGCTAACATCTTCTAAGTTATGATGTCTTGGGAAGTTTTTATGTATGTTGTAACTTCAGAAAAATAGCATGACATAAAAGAACAGCAAGGTCCTTTTAGTCCATCCAGACTGCCCTATCTACTAAAGTAAACTAAACACTTTATTGTTTAAATATTTATCAAGCTTCCCCTTTAACTACATTCACCATATCCAAAGGCAACCTGTTCCAAATGCTAACCACACTGTTACAAAAAGCTGTCTTAGCTGAAAATTACTCTTTCCTTGCCAAAATGTATATTTGTCTCCCACAGTCTTAGCATTCTCATTATTAAATATGAAAAGATGATACATTAACACCAAAAGCTCTCTTTGCAACTGTCTAAAATGAACATGCTGCTACAACCAGGACTCAACAAAAAACAAAAACAATTTATTAACAATAATAACATTGAGAAATAAATTTAATACAGTTATTAAGCAAATGCCTGGCCAGGACTTCACAGCATTATTAATAAATATCATAAATATTAGTAAACCAATAATATGGAACCAGGAAAAAGAACAACAACCAGTTTTCAAAGAAAACACAGCAATTACAATGTTGCAACAATAGCTTTCAATCTCAATAACAATATCAAGTGAACTACAGCAATAACTATGCTTCAATAACTATTTGATGACTCTCGGTGAAGCTTCTTGCAAGGAACTTAGTCACGGAGTAGGTCATAAGAGTACAACCTAATGTTATAACAATTTACATGTTGTTCTGCTACATTGATATCATGTGTTTGTCATTGTTATGGAAGCTGGTGTCAATTTTGTCATACACATGCATAAATTTACTAAAAATACAAATTATTATGTAGAAAGTGAGTTAGAGTTTTAATGCAACAAAAAAATTCAAAGATAAATGGAGGAATGAAATTGAGAATGATAAACACAACCATTATAATAAAAAAACTAGAATTTGCTATTCCATACCTTAACAATCTCAAACACCTCAGTCAGATTCCCTACAACTCTTTATTTTAGCAAGAAGAAACAAGTTTAGAAGTCCTAACCTATTCTCATATGATAGCCTTTCCATTCCTAGGTATCACTAGTAGCCCTTCTCTGAACTCTTTCTAACAATGCAATGCCCTTCCTGAGGTAAGGAGCTCAAGACTGAATATAATACTCAAACATCAGTCTAACCGGTGACCTAGAAAATGAATTAGAACCTATTTATACTTATATTCACTACTTCTGTAATTACAGTCTAAAATTCCATTTGCTCTGTCACTAGAAACAATACATTGCTTGGGCAGCTTAAGAGACTCATGAACCAAAACATCATATTCTCTTTTTTTTTTTCCTTTCATAACACTGTTAAAGTTATTTCTATGAAAATTGTACTTACATTGATATTCTACATGAATTATGTTGCATTTCTCATAATTAAAAACCATCTGCTATTTATTTACTCAACTCGACAACTAACAGATCCTTTAGCTGGGCAGTAGCATCTTCCAAATGGCCAGCAACACTCAAACTTTAATGTCATCAGCAAATTAAAATAATCTAATGGCCATTCCTTTATTTGACATTGATGTAAATCAAAAAGAGCAAAGATATTAACACTTACTTCTGAGGTACCCCTTGTGTGACTAATTCAGTTTGACTAGATTCAACCCCATTTATAATAACCCTTTGTTTTCTTCTATCTAGCTAGTTGTTCTTCCATGGAGACATGCATTTCTCTTTGATGAGCATTTTTTCCAGGTGTTTGGATGACTAACATTTCTAGGGCTTACCTGTGGTGGAGCATTCCTGTCCATATCTTTAATTTGTCAATAGATTGTCAGTTTTGTGCCTTACATTTTGATCAAGCCTTAGCACCATATGTGTTTTGCCTTGTGGTCCACTTCTTTGCTTGGCATATTCATGCTATAGGGTTGCACTTTCATATTTATATGGGCAACTGACTACTTGCTCATTACATTATCCAAAATAATTTAGCTAACACATAATAATATTTTATAGAATATACATCAAATTCTGATAAGACTGTAGTGTGTTTTTGTGCTACACTTTCTTTATCACCTATTTACAGAGATATTATATATGTTATATTAAAATGATTTCAGAGCCACACCACATGATTATGGTCAGTGTCTATACTTCCAGTTTTACTCTATCAGATGAATATTTCAGCATTTTATATGGAATGTAAAAATTAGAAAAGAAGCCATGGTTTTATGGATATTTGATTTAAAATTCAAAAATTTATCTGCATGTAAACAAGTGCTTTACATAATTTATGAGTTATGATAATTATAGGGCAGTTTTTCACTTACATGTTATTTTTATGATTTGGTTTAGTTATTAGTTATATTTGAAACTGAAATGTATGATGAAAGTAACTGACTATGGTTTCAGTGTTTGATGCATCATCTGTCATGATAGTACCATAAAAATAAATTCCTTTAGCTTCTACCTGTGTGCATGTCATCCCTGAATCAATTTATCAAGTAACTTAGCAGTTCTGAAGATTTGTGTTTTTTTGGGAAAAAAAATTTTATTTCCTAATATCACTAAAACTGTTGAAGTTTATATACAGGTTTTGTGCCCAAAATATATCTTTAGATAAGACTGTGCAACCAAATCTGCTTTAGAAGCTGATAATGATTCTCTAGTCCACTTTGTCAAGTATTTGTTGTAATTTTGTCACCAAAATTTGTCAAATCTGTGTTCATTGGATCTTGTAGTTTAACTATTAGTTAGTGATATTGATTAGTTTTAAGCTATACAACTGCATAGTTGAATATAATGTTTCAGTGAGGCCCATTCTTAATTTTTGAATAGGGTGTTTTTGTTAAAATTCTAGGAAAAAAAAATTCAAATTTTCAGCTATTTTCTGTAGCAGTTTGAGTTTTGTAAGCCAAATTAGACCTGAGTCTCAACTTGGTGTTTCAAGCTAATATGCTGTTATGACCTTTTTGTACGTATGTTGTACATACTGAAATTATTTTATGTGGTAGCAACTTAACAGTTATACTAGACAAAAATTTTTTTTGAAGAACACATCCTCTCTTTCCCCTTTAAGAAAGAAATTAAACCATTGGTTGCTTATAGGTGAATAGTCATAACTATTTTTAATACATCTTGTTTAATTGTACATGTAGGCAGAGTTGGGCAATTGGTGGAATTTGATAGATGATAAATAGTCGGACTCATTGTTCATTTACATTTAACTTATTTTCACAAGACTTGGATAGTTGGAATAATTGGAAATAGTAATAATCGAAAACCATAATTTTTATTATTTGATTATTTGTGACTACCCTTTTAAGCTGAACAGCCTTAAATTTATAAAAAAAAATTTTAGAAATCATAATTACTTGATGCTTGATAAAAGCTACTGTCTCTTATACTAAACTTTAGGCCCTGGTTCAGAAATTTATTTGTTAATGGTATTATTATTTAAATAAACTTCTGCAGTTTTGTGGCTCATTGAATGAATAATTGAATATGTAACATAGCTTAACATTAATATGAATACTTCAACTTCTTAGCCACTTGGAAGACCTGAAAACTGATTTGCACACTGTGAAACAAAAACTGATTTGATGCTTCATTAATTCTCATATTTATAATGTATTCTTGTTTTTAGTTATTTTGCAGTCTCTTTCTTGATCATTAATATTCATGAACATTCTGAATAATCTAGTGCCATCATCATGTCAGCACCCCCCTCAAACAAAATTAAAATATTTGGTATATAGCTTGGAACATCATATACGTACATATTGATGTGTGAGTCTTATATTCATCAAGTGTAGTTCTAGAATTAACTATTCTGAGTCATGTTCAATTTATTTTATATAATTAAAGAAAATTGGTAAATATTATGGCAGTTGAAAAAATGAACTACCTATGTGTGTACACTTTTGAAAAGGAAAACTTGAGGTTAGAGAATTTTTTAGCATAATTACTTCAGTTGTTCCACAGACCTAAATTTAGAGCAGTAAAATTATTTCTGTGATTGTTGTCATGGTCTACAGACTACACAGTTAATTAAGTCTAATTCTTGATTATTTTGTTTATTAGATACTTATTAGTAGCAAATTTAATGATAATAACCTGCTGCCTTTTTTCAGGAAAGTCTTAAGGTAGATTGTGTTTTTGTTATGGTTGTGACTCAGTAACCTCACCGAACGCAATGATAAGATCCAACACGTACTTGCATCCTGGTTGCTAAAATACTAATTCTTGAAGACTTGGAAATGATAGAACTTTTAAGGAATGCATTCATCTAATAGTTTCCATAATAAAATAACTCACAACACAGTTATATGAACAAAGAGTACTTCATAAACACATAAATTAAGTACTACACACAACAAGAACTCTTAGTCATGGGTTCACTTTTATTTCCACTACTCAATAACCTTTGCATAGAAAATGTCAAAGATACCACCCTAAAATCAGCCTCTCTTAACATCATTGCTTTGGCTCATTTGTAATATGGCCTCACACAACTGAACAGACTTCAGGATTTACACAGCATCCAGCAATATAATGTACAACAGAAATTGAAGAAGTCAGAATCCCACTCGTATACATTACAATTATAAAAATGCAACTCTTATCTGTGGGTTTACTGTGAATTTGTGATATTATAAATCAAACCATGTCAACAGTGTAACAATGATCATTATAGACTGCCTGATTTTTAATATAGAAAATGCCAGGAAGAGAGAAGAAATGCATAAGTGGATATCCAGAACTTCATAGGATGCATTTTCAAGTTTATTTATATATATATGTGCATATATTTTGTGTGTACATAAATAATATAGATTGAAAGATTGTTTTATAGCTAGGTTTAAGTTATAGAAGTACTATAAAACAAAGACAGTAATTGTATTTACTTGTAACTCTTTTTAGACTAGGATTTCCAATTAGGCTGCAGTCTGAGCTTTTTAAAGTTGTTATTAAACCATGGGTGGAGCTGTAAGTGCTGGTGAAGATAATGATGAACTGATTGACAACTTAGTGGGTGAACAGTATGTCAAGACTCCTCTGATTGAGCATGTGTTTCGGGCTGTAGACAGGGGTGATTATTATGCTGTAGGATGTAAAGAAAATGCTTATAAGGACTTAGCATGGAAACATGGGAACCTACATTTATCAGCACCTTGTATATATTCCAAGGTGATGGAATCCCTAAAACTTGAAAGTGGCCTATCATTTTTAAATCTGGGCAGTGGAACAGGATACCTGAGTACAATGGTTGGACTTATTCTTGGTAAGTAAAAATTAAGTGCAAATTTTAACAACACCTCTTAGTAAGTCTATGGCATGTAAATGTACCATAGGAGTTTTAATGCTGGCATAATCTGTAAAATGTCCAGCCAAAAATGTTGTAGCTTAGTATGTGAAATATGTATATAATTTGTAGAGTTAATTTCTGTTAAGCCAGCAAGTAGAAGTTATAGAAATCACTCTCAAGAAGAGAAATTCCTGTAAGGATAAAAACAACAATAAATTTTTCCCCAAATGTAGGGTGTATGGTATTGCTAATTATTCACAAAAGTACCCTTTATTTATAATGGATATCTACTGGTAATTTTAGGTTCAATGAAATATACATCTGAATTAAATGACTATGGTAGAAAATGTAAACATTTGAATTTGTTACCACTACCTTTATGTGATTCTTTACATTTAAGATATATATATCATGTGTGAACTGATTTCTGTTAAGTTAAGCAAATTCACAGTTTAACCTAACTGTTTTATTGTGAAGCAGTTTTAAATGCTTGAAGCTGAATGCTGTACTTTGATCACTGACTTTAATCTTTAGTCATGGCCTCCAAAAGAACTTGTTTAAGATCTAGATAAAAATGTTAAAAGTGTAATATTTATTTAACATCTGAGAACTTTGTGCTTGTATGTTTACTGATATGATGTTGCAGCTGTTTTGTTTCTCATTAAGTTCAAAGTTACAAAGTGGGCTGTTTGTGCTCTGTTCACTGTGGATATCAAAACATGATTTTTATCATCTTGAGCTCTCAGACATACCACTGAGGGTTGTTGTATAGTAACTGAAGTAATAATAAATCAAGTGAAAATAATCATTTTTTTAAATATAAAATTAAAAGAAAGTGTGCATTTATTCAATATTTATTTGGTATCAAGTTATTTTGGTTAAAACATTACAGGAAAACCTTTTTTATGTTACTTTTGAAATAACGTAGAAATTAGTATGTCAGCAAAATTAAGAGTTATTGAGACTTCAAAACTTTACAGATATATAAGATGATAGAGTTAAAAGTAGATTACAACAAAATGCAGAGCTGTCCCCATTGAACTTAAATTCAGCTTAAATACATTAAGAATATCTAATTAATTACTTGTAAACTTAAATTTATATATATGTGCATGTCCTTGTAATGTGCTACCAGTAACATGCTGGTATATATAACACCAAATGTTGTTTTGTTATAAATGTTAACAACTTCACAGACTAGGGTTAGCCTTTTTAGATATTTATTTCATCATCATACATTTCTGGCTTTCAAATACAGATTTATGATTAGCTCAACTTTCAAGTTGATATCTGCAGCATAATTAATAGGGTACTGTTAATTTCTATTAACCAATTAAAATATTTGTGAATTGTATCCAAATTTATTTTTCACATGCTGCTACTTTGCATGAGTAACCAAATAACATTTATTTTAATGTAAAAGGTTTGCTGAGAATTGTAGGTGAAAAATAATAACAGATATTTATTTTAACTTCCAAAATGATGAAAATGCAAGTTTGTTGTTTTTTAGAGTACCTAGCTTAGAGAGCATTTTTAAGGCAGTTGAACTTTGAGTTGTGGTTAAAAATTGGATCTAAAACTCATAGTCCTAACTGTTTATGAAGGACCCAGAGAATATATGAAATTTGTATCTAAAGGCCTATAAAAGTTTCTTTCATTAACTTTAGTGTCCAAAAGTGGAAAATTAGAATAAAATGGGATGAAATTTTTTAACTATTTTTATTTAGTAGTATTATAATTTTTAATGTATCCTATTTAGCATTTTTTATTCAATTTCAAATTTTTGAAATGGAAATTTATAAAATTATATTTTGGCATTATTTTGACTTGTTTTGCTCTGTCCAACCACTTTTGCATAAATATAATCACTACTGTATACTTAAACTGTAAATATATATACACATGCATGTCTATCTTTCTTTGTAATTATATAATATTTTTATTTGCAGACATGCATATTTTTTTTATTAGTAAATATGAAAAATTATAGTCAAGCATCACATGGTAAACAAGTTTATAATTGTTTGACATTTTTTGAGGCCCATATGGAACGAACCATGGAGTTGAACTTCATGAGGATGTGGTAGCATATGCAACAGATAAGCTTGAAGAATTTAAACAGTCGTCACCAGCACTGGATGAATTTGAGTTCTCTGAGCCACAATTTGTAGTTGGAAACTGTCTTCTACTTGAAAGCAATGTTCGCCAGTATGACAGAGTTTACTGTGGTGCATCATGCCCTCAAGATCATGAACTTTATATGAAGAAATTATTGAAGGTTGGAGGAATTCTAGTTATGCCTCTAAATGATCAGGTACTCAACTTCTGTTAGGTTGGATATTTGTACATCCAGTTGGTATTCTTTGTAAGTATGTAATGACTTAAGTTTTAGAATTATTAACCTAATTTTGTTTAGGTAGGGGTATGAACATCTCTAGATTGCCGAAGGCTCTGAATTTGTGACCTTATTTGTCTAAACATCACAATCTGGGAGGTTATGTGTTCACATGGGAGTTATATTATGTGAAAGTCAGGGATACTTGCATGCTTTAATTTTTAATCAAAGACACTTCAAAATTGGAAGACTTACCTCCGAAATACAAAAAAGCCTTTCATGGCAGAATTACTCTTGATGTTATCAAACTTGTGACTGAAAACTTTCACAAATTTAGAATTCATTGGCATTGTTCTAAATGGAACTTGTGTTTGATAATACATTTAAATGTTTTTCTCCTTGTTAATTCAACAGCAACTTGTTTGATAATATTTTTTATTGCTGGTATCAGATGGAAAATGTTGAGAAATATATAACCTTGATACTTCTCACATGTTTTATCTGAAAGTCATGTATTTGTATCCTGATAAATTCGCCTTATCTAAAACTTGAGCTGAAAGAGAAAATAACCACAGAAGGACTCCTTTCATGTCCTGTCAGAGCTGTTTAACCCTTAAACAGTGGGAATGTTACAGGTAGCAGCTCACCACAATGTAAAAAATTGGGAAAAAAAATTCTTAAATGTAATCTTTAGCATTTTTACATGAATTTTGAACAAAATATGAAAGAAAATGAAAAGAAAAGCATAATAAAGAATTATTTGTTACAAGTTCAAATGTTTATTAGGGTATGAAAGTCATGAAAATATTGTCCAATGCACAGTGCCACTCTACATTCTTTATACCAGGTAGTCATCTTTCACTGTTTTTCTTCTTCTATACATATATATGTGACATTGTCTTTGGCCACTTTTTTGTAGCTCCTGAGGATGGAATGGTTTCTAAAAATTGCCAAGAAAATGCATCTTTTACAACAGGTCTATTAGAAACAGTGAGGCTATGTCATCCAGAGAAAGGTTTTGTCACCCTACCATACCTTTCAAACAATTGGTAAATTACCTTGTTGCTAAACTGCCTCAATGATGGCTTCTTGCCAGTTTTTAGTAGTTACATGTTATAATAATTCAAAATTGAGATATCAGTTAGGTGAAAAAAAAGGTTCTTGTGCCACTTTACACATTTTTGAAGGTAGTCAGTTTGTCCAGTTTGCATGTTGCTTTTGTCAACTATTCTCATGTTGATAGTATAATCTAAAACTATAATTTATAATCTATAATTATAGCAGAGTAGATAATCATATCTGTTACAATTCCTGTCTCATAATCACATAATACAAAGATCTTTATTCCAAATCTGTGGTGCTTGCTTGGAGTGTATTGCTTGAAAACAGTGCAATCGTTAAAGAATTAAATATTCATCAATAACTACTTTTTGAAATGGAGAAAAAGATTCCTTAACTTTATTCTTCATCATTGTAAACACTTCACAAACTTTCCATAATCAATTGGTTGCATACAGTTCTTTGTTATTTACGAAGCACACGTCTAAGATTCTCTCTATCACTCTTAAGTTATGCATTTTGGAAAAATTTGAGTTCCTATAAGGGGATCATTTTTTTTCAATAATCAGCCAACAGATGCTTTTATACATGTGACATAAGCATGACAAGAGGAAAAAAAAATGTACATTTCCTCAGTTGTTGTATCTTCCCATTTCTTACTTCTTGAAGTAGAGGAAGTGTTATTTTTACTTTCTTCAGAATTCAAGGATTTACAAAACTGATAATATGTTTGTTTTTTGCACAATATGATTCATTATACTTTGATCAAATATAGCAGTAAAACTTTCATATTCTTTACATTCATCTGTGAACTTAAATTTATTTGCGAGACCAGCATTTCTGCTATAAAAGGAATTAATAAATGGATCAAAATTGTGACATTTTACCCATTGGGAACCAATGGATTCTAATTCCCTTATGGATTTTGATTCACTATCTAAATCACATTCAGAGCTTGAAACAACTGAATTTAATGATGATGAAAAATCAGAAACGTTTTCTTCTTCACTGGAATAACTATCACGTTTTTCATGAAAAACATTTTCGCTTCATTCCCTTAGCTGATGCACCCTTTTTCTGCTCGATGACTTACATTGAGAAAATGACTCAGACGCATTGCTTTCAGAGGGTATGGTCACTACAGTGTGAGGGTGTTGTCAAATATTGTTTTTAGCCTGTATCATCAATTGATGGTGGCTGCTATGTAAGGGTTAGAATTAATTTGAATGTGTTGAATTTTTCAGTGTTTTGGGGTAAGGTTGTTTATACCTACATTTAATTACACTATTTATTTTTTTTGCTCCAATTTTAATAAACAAAATGGCTTATTCAATTGATCCATGTTGTTCAGTGGGATGTTCCCATGTATCTTAAAAGTGAGTTTTGTGTTACATCTCACCAAACTTTTACATTGGGTAACATTTCTGGGCTTCTAGTAACACAGTGCCTTTTAGTCATATTTTGCAGGCCAGAATTTAAATTAATTCAATTATCTTCTTAAGATTTGTTTCTGGTTGGAAAATTCATGTTTGAATGGATTCAATCATTCTTGACTTTTCAATGTTATGTATATTTCTACAACTGTCGTAGACAAACTTCCATCTAATGTACAGGAATTCACAAGAATGCAGTGCCCTCTGGAAGTGGACAGAGGATGCTATTTGTTAGCTGATTATGTCTTATTGGGTACCTTTTGCACCGTCGTGTACACATACTTATGTAGCGTTTAAGGCATTGAGGATAGAATCACTCTTCTCCACATGATGGGGGAACATCTTACAGCTTTCTACTTATCTTCATTAACATATTCCATATTACCATTGCACTGTTTATAAGTTGGTACCCATTGACTTGGACTATTTTTTTTATTTTGTTGGATGTAGCTGTTTGGGATATTAGTGACAGAAGCAAGTCTAGTCCATAGATATTACCAGCTTTCACTATAACTACCTGTTATGCCAACATCTGTGATGACACTTAAGAATGTGACATTCCACATGTATAAACTTATCACCAGACTTCATTTTTATATATTATTTAACTGTTTTAGCATGACTAAATCCCTGGGACTGACCATAATAACCATATTGTACTTGTTATAGTTTTCATGCTTTAACTTTTAAATCAGTAATTGTATCTCCATGAACTTTTGTAGATTATCAATAAACATTACAAGGCTTTCATACACAAAATATCATATTTTTTTTATTAAGATTTCTTGAGTAATCTTTTTCTGATGTCTTTTTTTATTTTTGCATGTTGACTGTCCACAATGCAAAGTAATTATGATTTTAAGACTAAAAATACTTTTATGCATCAGAATATTTTCAGATTTCACATGTGAAATATTTTTAACATCCAGATGATTAAAAACGTTTTTTAAGAAAAACTTTGTATTTTATCTATTTTTTCACTAACAAACCTGTATATGGGTTTGGCCAATTTGACCAATCTCAACCACCACAAAAAATTAGGAAATAAATATAATTGTGCTTTTTTTAATGAGTGTTCTAGAATGACTATAGATTATAGCATGAAAACACAAATGTTTAGTCTAAATAGCTTAAGTGACATAACATTATACATTTATATATACAATTATTATTTTTGCTACATTGAAACTTTAGCCATGCCTGGTTAACATTATAGAAGTTATAATGATGTGCTGCACATGCATTCACGTTACTGTGTCCGGTAATATAAAACTGACCTTTACAAAGTGATCTGTCCTGGCTATGTTTTAGTGGACTAGTTTTGTAATATACAATCATATTTCATTTATAAAACATTATATACGTTGCTATTTACAAGGCCCAGCATGGTCAGGTCGTTAAAGCACTCAACTTGTAATCTGAGGGTCATGGGTTCGAATCTCTTTCACACCAAACATGCTCACCCTTTCAGCCATGTGGGCATAACAATATGATGGTCAATCCCACTATTTGTTGGTAAAAGAGTAGCCTAAGAGTTGGCGGTGGGTGGTGATGACTAGCTGCCTTCCCTCTAGTCTTACGTTGTAAAATTAAGGAAGGCTGGCACAGATAGCCCTCGTGTAGCTTTGTACAAAATTGAAAACAAACATAACTATTTAAAAATTTATTCTTAAAACATATTTTTCATAAAACAAAGAAAAGTGAATAAAAAGTATAGCAAAGAATTATCTCCTCTAGTACATACTTTGTACTAATTTGCTGCTTGCCATAGGGTGCTAAATCTTATGAAATTTTGCAAATGGAGGATAGGAAACAATTTTTTTTTTTTGGTTTTTGTATATGCAATTGAAATAAACAAAATCATAATTTACTGTATCACTACAACAGAATTACACTAATTTATCAAGCTTAGTAACTAAGCTGTATTTGGGACTAAAAATATATGAAATTTCAAGCTTGTTAAAGATTTAATTTACCAAATTCAAATCTAGGATGAAAATAAGTCTGAATACCTAATACTTCAATGACACTGAGAAGTCATGAGGAGGACATTCTGAACTTTTGATTGGTTACTCACGTATCATAGACAAAAGCAGGCTTTCATAAGGAAGCATTTCCAAAAATGGAAACTGCATTTCTTTCAGTAAACGTAGTGATATCTCAGCAAAGAGAAAGTACATGATGTTTTTATTTTATATTATATTCCATCTTGTCAGTATCAGTAATTTGAGTTTTTAATTTATATAAAACTATAGACTTTGTATTTGGACATTAAACACATCTTAGTTGAACTAGTGCTGCATTTAACATACCATGTGATACACAAAAATCAATATCTAAGATGTATTTTAATATTTACTCTCAAATTAAGAGATTAAACTAATGTGTAATACCAACATTTGAATGGCATTTTACAATTTAATACCAAATATATATACATAAATATATAAAATAGTGATTCAATAAAATATTGAATGCAAGTCAACAAACGTGATGACATGGTCTTTGATCTGTGTCCTGTGTCAACAGAGTTAAATGATGAAGAACCCTGTACAGAATTCTTCATTTTCTGGCTGTCCACACATTGACCAGTAACTTGAGCCTGTTCTTCTCCACTCATTTTCCCATTGGATCCAATCTACTGAATCTACTCTGTTTCTGGATTCTTTTCAATTCTGCTTGGTCACATTTTCAGTTGTTGTGGTATATACTGTTATCTTCTTACTTAAAAACCACAATTTGTTGATATTCTGGCTTTACTTATTTTGGAGGTAAGTCTGTCTGTTGTGAATATTTCATTTAGAAATTATATTTTAAACAGCATGTTACATTTCCACCCATCTCTTCCCGGTTGAGAGATACGTGGATTATAATAAGAAAGTAGTGCTTTTATTATACATCTTAACTCAGTATGTTACTGAAAGGTAAGAGAGTGAAAGACCATGAGTTACTTCACTTGTGTTAAAAACATTAAAATGTTTAGTTGCATACGTGTTTGACATCATAAGATTAACTGAACGAGAAAGGTATCTGTTTAAATTAATTTTGATTCTAAAAATAATAAAAATGCATGATTTACACTAACACCATTTTAAACTACTGAAACAAATGAAACTTATAAATTTAAAATTTTTAACAACACCAATTCTTGTATTTTCTTTAAGCATTTCTAATTGCCAATATGGACAATTACTGTTTCTCTACATTTCAGTTAAACCTTGTACAGATTTAAACATGTGCTTCCTAGTGGTATATCTGTGGACTTGTACTGCTAGAAACTGGGTTTTGATACCAGTGGTGAGCAGAGTACAGATAGCTCTTTGTGTAGCTTTATGTGTAATAACAAAACAAACAAAATCAGACACATATTGCTTGCTTAATTGTTCATGTTTAGTGTGTGAATCAATTTAATGAAAATATTCTTATAAAAGGAAAGTTTGGTTGAAAGCATAGATCTTTGTAAATGAAATTTTTACTCAGTTATGAGTACAATGTTTTACAGATATTTTTATTTTCAGTGAAAGAACACAAACTTACTTCATTGTTTTCAAAATTAGAAGTTGTGTATAATATGTTTGGAAGGTTTTATTACTTATTACATTACCGTTGCATTGAAATTTTTAAAATTCTTTTAGAAAAGTTGCAGGTTAAGTACAGTCATAATAAAAACATGCTGTTAGCTGGAGGCAATAAACTGTTTCACATAGTAGGAAAGTATAGCATAAGTTAAAGAAACAGTAGAGGAGGAAGAAATTGAGTTTGCAGAAAAAGAATAGTTGGTGATACTTTGTTTGAAAAACAAAAAGGAAAATATTGAATATGGGAAGGGCCAGATGGAAACATGAAAAACCAAATCAGCTTCATACTGGTGAACAAAAAAGAAAACATGAAAATTTATAAAGCCATAACCAAGGCAGACAAAGAAGGTCATCACAGAGTGGTGAGGACAAAAATTAATATGAATAAAAGATTGATAAGACTTAAAACTACACAACAGTAGAAAGCTCTCAAGGTCAGTATCAATAATCTAAATGAAAATAAATGAGATTTTGAATTAAATTTAAGAGAATTGGAGGAAGGCCAAGATCTGGACAATTTTTTGTAAACAAGTAAATTGAAGTTTTAATAGAAGAAATAGGAAAAACAAACAGGTTTTAAAAATAAACTTCAAACAGGGATGAATATGAGCTGATACAGAAAATGAATGTCAGGAGAAAGGAATTAAGATGAATAAAGAAAGTTGAATATGGTGAGTTGAACAAGAAAGGAAGAAATGGAACAAGAAAAAGAAGGAAAGAAAATATCTTAATAGTTAGTATAGGACCTAAGAGTATCAATAGAAGGTTTGTAAACAGGAAAGTACACTACATGAAAAACAAAGAATGAATTGCTACAAATGATATAACAGAAATAGTTGAGATATCTGTAGATTTTTACAAAGACTTGTGTACATCAACTGTGTTGAGGATAAAATAGGAACAGAAATGAATTTTTGAGAACAACAAAGCATATAAAGCAGGAGAACCTAAAATTTTAGTCTTGGAAGTGGAGAATGCATTAAGTGAGGTGAGAAATAGGAAAGCTCTAGGAAACTGTTATCCCAGTGATACTTGAAAACAGGTGGAACCTGAAACATTATGGCAGGTAACAAAATTGTTTTATCAGAATATTGGAGTTATAAAAGTTACCAAAGAAATGGAAGTAGGCCAAAAGAAGGGAGACGAACAACATGTAAAGAATTACTGTCCCATAAGCCTCTTATCTCATACATAAATTGTGTTCACAAGAGTACTACAAAAAGATTGGAAAGAATTTTTGAGGAACACCAACCAATACAACAAGTAGGCTTTTAGAAACAAATTGTCACCAGCAGATCATTTACATGAAAGTATCCAAGTAAAAGAAAAATGAAATGAATACAAATGATCTTTATGTGTAGGATTTATAGATTATGAAAAAGTATTTAACTTTGTAGAACACAGTGTAATATTAAGTAATTTAGGTACAATAGGCATCAGTCTAACATACATTGAAATCTTAAAAGATGCATCAGCAAAAATACATCTTATTAAAGAGGCATTATCAGTGATAAAGATAAAGAGAGGGGTGATACAGTATCTCCAAAACTGTTTACAGCAACTTTTTAAGAAGTATTCAGAAAAACTGAGTTATAGTATGAAGGCATAAAAATAGATGGTGAGACATAAAAAGATCTAAGGTTTGAAGATGATGTAGCTCTCTTTACAAATTAAACAAAAAAGATGGAAGCCCTATTATACAGTTTGAATGCCAGTAATTAGAATGTAGGATTAAAAATACACAAGGGAAAAACCAAATATATGACCAACTATCATGACACAAATACCATCAAAGTAGAGAAAGTGTGAATACAAATGTTTACAACAGACCATCAGAATGGAAGACACTATGGTAAGAACAAAGGAAACATTGCAATGTTTTGGAAAGTATAAAGAAATGTTAGAGGATCAAGGATATCGCTTTATTTTGAACAAAATGATTGTGTATCAGTGTGTATTACCAACCTTAACATATGGTGGCTAAACACAGGCACTAACAAAAGAGACTAGGAAAAAAATAGAAACAATATAAAGAGATATTGAAATAAAAATGATTCATGTAACACTACAAGGCAGATGAAGAAATAACAGAATAAGAAAAACAGATATACTAGATGCAATAAGGTTCATTCTGACAACTGAAGTGAAATGGGATGGACATATAAGAAGATATTCTGACAATAGGTGGACATTAATACACAATGGAATGGCAAACTAAGATAATGAAAAGATCTAAGTGAAAGCAAAAGAGAAATTGGAGCAAACGTATAGTGGCAGAAGCAGGAATCAGATGGACACAGTATGCTAAGAATAGGAAATGCTGGACTGGTCTGATGGAAAGCTGCATCCAATGAGGGATTACTGCAACTTAGATATGTAGATAAACTAGCTGTGAATCTGCTTCAGACTACATGTGTAAAACTGTTCAGTTTTCTTGTTGCTGAAAACCTGTTTGGGAAATCAATCAAAATGTTTTATCACTGTCTAAGTGACATAAATTACCTTTATATTTATGTGTAAGCTGAATTTACTCAGTTTTGCATTGTTCAAACTGTAATTGTTTACCCATCTGGAAGTTGTTATTGTTAAAGTCAGGGTCCAAGGTAAGCTTCAGAGTTTATAACACTAAAATTCTAGGTTCACTCTCTGTGGTGGGCAAATTTCTGGAAGTAGATTGTGAAACTTTGTGCTTAGACAAATCAACTGAAGTTTGGTATTGTTTAAAAAGTTGAAGGATTGAGGTATGTTGTGCAGAAAACAACATCATAGGGGCTATTACCATGCTCACCCTGATTGAGACAAAATATGCATTAACATAAGATTCTGAGCATCATTTCTGAACCCATTTTTCAGAGTTTAAAGACTGGGAGAAGGCATGCAAGAAAACAACATATTTAGAGTGTTATTGCCACAGTAATTTTCTTAAGAGTTTGAAGGCTTGGATAAGACATGCATGAATACAATATATCCTCAGTGTCATTCTCACAATAATTTCCTTAAGAGTTTAAAAACATGCACAAAAGCAACTTGTAGGCTTTTATCACTATGGTCACAACCTATAAAGTTGAAAGACGTGAAAAAGGCATTTGTAAATACAATACATCAATTGTAAAAAAATTATTACTTGCACAGCATACATGGGTGCATGTCTGTTAATTTGTGAACATGTTTAGTTAGAATAGCCAGTCCACAAAGAAACACGTGCAGTGTAAGATCATTTAATTAGCACTTGCAAACTTTGTATTTAGATAAGTTAAGAGATTATGATAACTTTGGTTTCTTAACATGAGACTGTTGCATATGGGTATATTACAATTCAGTCTAAGCAGTTTTAAACAACAGGTTCCATATTTTGTTGCCTTGGCAGAGTCATTTGGTGTTTGTAACAAGTCACATTTTGGGTGACTATCCCAGAGCCTCCTGTAGTTCCATGTTAAAAGTTTGGAGTATGTTTTATCATCACCATTGTTAATGAAGAAAAAAACTGAAACTTCTGTTCAATTTATTGGTTAATTTTGAATATATGTCAGACCTCAGTTTATACTACTAACATTATTGTTTTAGATACCAAAAAATACATATAAATTTTTCTTGGTCAAGGTGATTAAAGACAATGTTGTTGTGTTTTAGAAATAGTATTAGAAAAGTAATGGTATGGTGTGCATCAAACTAATCTGTGTGTATGATTCAATACTTAAATAAGGTAAATCTACTTAAACTAGTGAAAAAAAAAACTTGTTTCCTTCTAGGTTATCTTCATTGACATTTTAACTCATTATTAACTTTGTAATCTACCACGATTCATTATGTTCTTACTAATAAATGACCTGTGAAACATTTGCTGGAACTTGTTTAGAAATCTGCACAAAACTTGTTGCCAGTTTTCAACTATATCCAGTTAGCCAAACATGAAAGCCTCAATAAATATATTGATTTGCATTTAAGGTCAAGTTTGAAAATTAGAGAATCACTTATTTCAAATGAGCTTTCTTCTACTCATACCAATTTTCATGTGAACTCTTGAAAGTTTCCAAACTCTGAATTTGAGCTAAAGTTTGGAATGTTAACAAAGCTTTCAAGTAAATTGGTTCAGTCAAACTTGAAAGCCTCCATATCCAATTGTTTACTTGTTTTATGGCTGCCCTTACTGTTTTTTTTTTTTGTTATTTTGTTACAGTTTTTCCTTTCTTCTATACTTTATAAGAGTCCCAAGTATATATGCATAATTTGAAGTTGTGGTGTCAAAAATTGGCTTTGAATTCAAAATTCAAGTAAACATAGATACAAATGAAAACTGCTTAAGTTCTCTTCATTTTTGTGATCATACATTAATTTTTGGAACTTTTCATTACTGAATTCTAATTACCTTTGTAGTTGTTACAGATTACAAGGACAGGTGTGAACAGTTGGGAAACCGAAAGTATCCTACCAGTGTCGTTTGCTTCTCTTGTACTTCCATCTGCAGAGGAATCTTTGAATACAGTTAAATTGTGTAAGTAAACATACACATGTAGGACAAACATTTATCTTTGTTGGCTCATTTTAAGGTTTTGACATATCCATTTTCTGACTATTTTTTGGGGCTTATCCAATTTGAAACACTGGAGTTTGTGTCACTGATGTAAGTTTGAAAATTGTAACTACTCCTATTGAAGTTGAAAAGTGAGTGTTATTAATTAAGTAAAGCAGTCACACGAATGTGAATCCAGTGGTTTGATTTAACATAAAACATCTAAAAACCAAGTGCTTTAGAAAATCACTTAAGAGTCTTGTTACCTTATGAAGGGTTATTTGTATAGAACATGTGAAAATCTACTCAGTTACAAAAATTGTGTATCATTATTATTTTACCAGTGTTTGGAGAATTGTAATTGTATAAGGATTTTGCCTTTTCACCATGTAGCATATCCAGAAAGGAATGTTATTACTCATTATAAAGTCAAGCACCATTAATTTTGGTTAATTCACAAGTCTCCTGTACGCTTCACTTTTGGTCCTACGAAGTAAACAAAAAATATTAATAATTTAGTGAAAGAATGTTAACAGTTGAGAATGTAGTGAGTTAAAAATGTTACTCAAAACAATCAACACGTGTTGATTTGTGATCACCATAGATACGGCAAAATAAAACATCTCAAAACCAGATCTCATATACTTTACACAAATGACTAGCAAAAATTAATATGCTCCAGAAATGTTTTTATTTATATCAATAATAATTACTACTGCTCATCAACAACTAGTTTATGTATTATTTGATAGATTGTTTAGGCAAAGAATTTGTGATGAAACTTAGTTGAGTGGACAGCAACTGACTGTTGTAGAAACACAACTGTCGGAATAAACATTTCAAAAGTATTCCACCTTCAGTTCATGCTATATACCTGCTACATCATGCGTACCTTGACAGTGTTGAAGGTGTTTGTCTACTTAATTTAAACTTTTTCAACAAATTCCTGAATTATTTATTAAAATATCTGTAGACAACTCCAATAAATGTGAGTTATTAGTATATGCATTGTTCGAGTGATGTACTAGGAATCTTTGAGGAAAAATAAACATTTTGATTCCTAGCTGTTAGAGAGATTGGCTCTCAAACTTAAGGTTTCTCATTTTTAGAAAACACATCAACTGAAATATTTCTGACATGTAAATGAAGGACTTTCGTTGATAATTATTGTATTGTGTTAAACGAAGTGTAAACTTTGTTAGTAACTACCAACTTGAGTGAATATTTGCACTTGTTCACTTTCCATAATGTATAATAAATAAAAGTAAACCACATTAGTATTACCAACACTGCAGTGCACCAAGAAACATTTTTAAGCAACTAAAACAGTGTAGTAGAAACATCAAAAATGCATTACACAGAATTTTCTATGTTGGATAAACTGTATAACCATCTGTTTAATTTGTTGAACACAGATCACATCAAATTATGGTAAAAAAAGTAGTAAACTGGTATTGGTTTCTTTGTTATTGCTGCCAGTAATTTCTGTCAGACTGAGAAAATCTGACTTAAGTGTTAAAGAAAGAATTATTGTATATGTTCTGTTGAATTATTTAGTAAAAAATGATTATATTTTGTCAGCTGTAGATCTGGTTTCTGCATCTAACATGTACTTATATTGCAATTTTCTAAGAAAATCACTATATAATTAGTTTGAACATATTATAGATTTTTTTGATAACTTGATCTGTAAGTAATTGTATTAAGTTTGTAGCAAGTACTATTCAAATTAACCTCACAGAACTCAAGAACCTGTGTCATATGTAACATTGATCAAATTGTAAATAGCTTGATCTTGTGATTTAACTGGAATCTACATATGCATGCAACTCAAAGGAAAAAGAGAAACAGCTTAATGAATTTTTTTGATAAAAATGTATGTAAAATGTTTATTTTTATTTATAACAGTAGAGTCTCAGCCTCTGATGCTTCAAAACCTTTGTCGCTCAACAATTCGAATAATTTTACGCAAAAATATTGACATTGAAAACCCTAAGCTCAAAGAAAAAAAAAGAAGAAATCCAAAAAAGAAGAGAAGTAAACGACGGGTACGCCGCATCGTCATACCAGTCTTCAATGAAAGTGATGACTATAGTGACCATGGCAGGTATACAGACAGAGAAGATAATGATTCATCAGAAAGGTTAAACAGAACCCCTCATCAGGCTGCTAGTCACATATCAGCAGTGATTGAGCAGGTAATGAATCGTGATACTGATCTCCTGGGGATTACTAACAACTATAGCAGAAACATGAGAGAAGATGAAAATGGAGTTGATCATTCTGAAGATAATGGTCCTGAGCATAATCACGAATCATCAACTAGAGTTGAAACAACTGAAATATCATCAAATAATGGGAAGAAATTGAATCACCAGAATCAGTTGGATGTTTCTCTTGATGCAGTAGGGAAAGACAGAAATGGCCAGAGTGCACTACAGATAAGTGAGGAAGAAATGGATACATCAGATGATAGTGCAGGTTTTCCTGATCCTGTTTCATCTTTCAGCAAGAGTAATGATGATCAGTGTCGAGAACCAGGTCAGAGTAACCAACTAGAAAGAAAGAGGAGCATGGATGACATGACTGATGATCATTCTAGTGATTCTCCAACATCTTCTCAGACGCGACGGTCACAAACGCAAAGAAACCGTCACAAGCGCCCCACAGCTGTAATATGGAAAAGAGTTGCTTTCAATGAATTAGTCAGTGATTCGGACAATGATGAGAGTACCAGGAAACCTGAAGATGAGGACATCAAGGAAGAAATTGTAGTCGATGGCAGTTACACAACATTCATGAAAGAAAAAATTAATAAACTCCCTTTACCTGGGACTTTGAAGGTCTTCCTTAATTATAATCGAGAATTTTGAATAATAAAACCAGTTTGGTTTGGATGGTTATTTTGAGAATCATGTAATACATGGAAATACAAAAGAGCCTTTCATATTGTTTATTGTTAAAAAATATTTGTAACCATTGATATACTTTGAAACTATTTCGTGGACAATATAGAAGGGAAAAAAGCATTTTAACACATTATTTGGGTTTTTATGTTTGTTGCTAAGCTCCTAGTTTTATTGATAAGTAAGAAATAACTTGGTATATGACTAATCAGTGATGGCATACGAAATAAAATGATTTCAAAATTAAAATTAATTTGAAGTTGCAATTTTAATTAAAAAATTAAATTCAGTTTTTAGTATTCTGTGAAGCAAGATTTAGCATAAGAATGTTTACACAGCAAACATTTGCTATTGTATATTCATTATTGGGTGAAATTACTGTAGAAGTTTGAATAGATATATGTACAGTGTATAAGGTACAACTTTTTTTCTAAAAGTGAAGAGCAGCAGATATGTGTTTTTGTACATCAGAATTGTATGTAGTTTTACAGAATAATTAATTGCACTTTTGTACATGGAAACCTTCTTAAACTTACTGCCCTTCAAGCTAGAAGATTTAATTTGGAAAATATTCTTCCTGGTAGTAAGTTTTTACTCAAATATACCTGATTGATTATATTTATTTCCTTGAAACTAGTAACTAACATAATTGAAATGTAGGAATCAGATATGTTAAATATGTTGCAATAAAAGAAAAGTTTTAGAATAATTGTTATAATTAATTTTCCCATTTGAGTGAACTGGGACCTAGGTTTTCTAAAAAGAACAAACAAGATTGTCAAGGGAAAATTTAATATTTGGTTTACTGAGACTTTAAAACATTTGATTTACTTTTTTATCCCATGTTTAAGTTTTATGTAAACCAAGGTAATCAAAAGCATGTAGGGGTGTATTCAGTGTAGTAACTTTTTCAAATATAATTTTTTTTTACCCTCTGTTTGTATGAATCTTGTGTACATAAGCTGATAGTGGTACTTTTTATATGTGTTGTCAATTACTGTATTAGCATGCCTATAGATATAAAATAATATATGTATAATAATACATTGTAGTGTTTAGTTTTGCACAAGAACTGTAATTCGTTGTTTCAACAATATTGCTTTCTTTAATTATGGATTGTTTTGGAAATTGACTTAAAAAGTCTGTATAACTTAGAAAAGTGTGTATGTGTGAAATAAAGTTTATTAACTAAATTCAGTGATTTTTCAAGTGGTTTTAACTTTTGGAAGAATGAATAGACTTTTGCCAGTTTTGTACACGCATTTACATCATTCAGTTTTATTTCCTTCTTTTTTAAATGTTATCCGTTCTTAGCATGACCATATATAACGAACACACAAAGATATTTTTGTATTTGTAAACTTTCATCCATATTTAACTTGTAAGTGAACGAAAGTGTATATTGTACACATCCAGATGACCTGCTAGAGTAGGACCCTTGCAGCAGTGAGGATACACCTGTTTATTTCAGCTAAGACAGTGTTGTTGTGTTTTAGCCAGGTTGTGCATGGCCTAACAATCAACTTGTCAGCTTATGAATTCAAGGGTTCAAAGTTTCTGCCCCGTTGCTTCAAAAATGTGTTCTGCACTTTGACACCAAGAGATATTGTTGTTAAACTCTATGTATTGTTAATAATACAACCTCTTCCTTTAGTCGTAGACTGAACCTACTAAAAAGGATTAACCTGACTGATTACGGTACATGAAATAAAACTAACTTTCATAAATTACTCAATGAAGTTTTGTCACAAACCTCAAAGTAAACTTTAATGGTTAAGGTTTAAAATTAGAACTCGGCAAACTACTGGAAACAAATAAGCCTAAAAAATTGTTAGTAAAATTATTAAAATCGAGTTAACTTGAAATATAATGGATTCATGTCTTTTAAGTATTTCTTATACGGATAATTAGACCCACGCAGGACTTATAACGCTAAAAATCAGGTGTTTTATACCGGTGACTGTTAGAGCACAGATATCACGTTGTGGAGCTTTGTGTTGAACAAAATAAATCAGATATGTACGTCTGTTGAAAATTCTTTCGATTAGCATTTCGCTTGTAAAACAAACTGGATATCGGACTATTTTATTCTGCTTAGAAAAGCGTGACTGCCCTTGTTGAATAAAGGCATTTTGAATTCGTTTTCACATAAAATGCTTGTGTGTTGTGGCTGCTGGTAGTTTGAAATGCACATTTCATTTGCATGAAAAGATAAAGATGCTGAAACATATCGTCCACCCCCCCCAACAAAGACGTTTGGACAGTTCTATGACACTCAGTGATGTCGAGAAAACCCACTTGTAGAGAAATATATATGCAAAAACGGATCGTTTTGGTTGAGAAAATATTTTACATAGAAGAGCGAACAACGTTTCGACCTTCTTCGGTCATCGTCAGAAGGTCGAAACGTTGTTCGCTCGTTTATGTAAAATATTTTCTTAACCCAAACGAGCCGTTTTTTGCATATATAGTTCTACGACACTGTTGACAACCTATATGAAGGTGACATCTAGGTTGTATTGTATTGTCATCTGTACTGGTTCGATTTAATTAAGTAACAGTTGTTTTCAGACATTAGATCTGAAATGTTTTGTATGTCAACAAAATCTGAGAATTCGAGTTTGAATTATGTTTGTTTGTAGTTATAAGCCTCACAGTCACTGCTGTGCGACTGAAGGGCCTTAAAATTGTGTATGGACTCAACTGGCACTTCTATTTTAAACTTATTTCCTCAAAGGATATCGGGTATATTAACTATATAACAGAAAGATCGGCATAATACATCATGAAATTATACCAAATTTAGCTAAAACATACTGAGGTTAAGCAAAAAAGTACACGATGCATATTGCACAATATAAACAATCTTTATTCATCAAAGTCATAAACACCACTGTATGTGTTATTTTTCATGGTCGCCTTTCACTGGATTTCCGAGTTGATTAGAATGGTGTCTTGGTTCAAGGTGTACTCTTGTTAAACTCAAGATAAAATACCTGAATGTAACATTTCTTACTTAACAGAAAACATCTGATTTGCCCGTAACAACTATGTTATTACATAACTGGCTCTTCTCATTTGAACACACAGAAGGTTATAACCTCGAAATATCTGGTCTACCACCCGAAAACACTGGCTGTCAACCTTCTTTCACAACCTGCAGCATAACAGTAATTTATTCTATGGACATAATAGATCTTATCTCTATAAGATGACAAGGGCAGCTAAATTGAAACCATGTTAACTGTTCTCTTGACCATGTGGTATACAAAGATTTCAATCTTGAAATAAACGAAAAATCCTATATGAAAGTGAGAAGGTAAAAAACGCAAGGCATGTTTGTATACCAGAACCTTAGGCTTAAATCATTTCTGGCCAATTATTTAAATTATATATGTTGTTTCTTGTTTGGGCATAATTTATCATGGACGTCAATACTTAAAATATTCGAATATGTAGATACTGATTTTTTCCTCTCTGTTGTTTGTGTCGCGGAAAAACCTAAATACGTAATTTCTCACTGCCATTCTGTGGGTTTGGTATCTTTTTATGTGAGGTTGTCTTATTTCTGCAATGAATAATGTTTTACCACAGTAAATAATGAAAACACAATAATGCCAGTTAATATCCACTTTCGTCAGTTTTCGCAACACTTGTACATTTGCTTAAGTCTTTGTAAAAGTATTCAATTGTAAGCACTTGTGCTATAATTAACACTAGCATCACTTTTATTATCGTATTTTAAGTTATCCGAAGCTCAAAAGACAAATAATAAAATTAATTTAAAGTGAATTTTCTCACATTCTTACATTAAGTGATGCCACAGAGACTAATCTCAAAGATAAAAAAAGAAACTTTTAAAAACATTTCAATGTCATAAGTTATTTAGAACCCATTTTTAGATATTATTTGGTCGATGTCGCGTTTCTATGCTATCCTAAATAATCTTCCTTGCCATAACTTATTTGTCTTCCCTTCTCAGATGAGGAGATCAATCATAAGATACAACTAGAACAAGGTTCACTACAGAGTATATTACTTTCAGAAGTCGGTACTGTTATTTCTACTCCCCACACTTTCGTTTTCTGTTTATCGCCAGAATATAGAATAATATCAAATTTTCATCCTTTGTCAATTTCTGTGAATATACAATAAAGATAAACGAAAAAAACAAAACCAAAACATAACAGATCTGTTTTCATAAAGTGGCCTGAAATAAAAACACGTTCGGTCGAGGAAAATCTGAAAGGGCAGACCAATCTTCTTTTGAGCTGAGAGAAGCAAAACATCAAGTAAATCAGACTTCATGTTGTATATTTGTTCTTTTTGGACAATTTGTGTGAAAGAAAGAAATATATTAACAGTGACAGTAGTGTGCATACGAAAATGGCGAACGTTTTCTTTTTTTCACCTTGAAGTTCATTGTTTTTGAGCATCAAACAGATCTAATGTTATTGCGTCTCTTCTTTTTTCCACAAAGCGTTATTCGCTGACGTTATCTGTTGTGTGTTCTTTTTCATTTTTCTGTTCTTCCACAATAGCTTCCCATCGTTCCAAATTAGCACTGTAAAATAAACATTTATTGTAGATATTTACGAATATTTAAACAGAATGCATTTATAGTTACACGCAGTAACTAAGTACAAAAATACTTTTAAAAACAGTTTTAACGTTATTAATATGTTAGCGTTAGTTTATTTCCCAGCGAAGACACAAGAGCGATGGAATACATAAGGTTTCAGACATATTTGTTCTTAATTAGACAATCAAACCAGTTAAAAAGTCTCAAATTGACGTAGTTGATTACAAAATATCTTTATATATATATAAAAACGATGTCCACTATTGTCGAAATATCAGTTGAAGAACACGGGTTAATTCTTCAGTGATTCACCAGTTAAGCCTCAGGTCATTCAACAGCACAGATATTCAGTTGTGTAGCTTTGCGCTTAACAACAAATAAGCAAGTAGCTGGTCACTTAAGTATAGGAGATTTGTTTTTAATAAAATGGATTTTGCCTGTGGATTATAAACATAAAAGGATGTAGCAGTGCATTTGACAGCTAGTGAACAGATGAGTAATAAATCATAATTTTACTGCTTGTTTTAAGTTTGTAAGATCAAAATTGCATTTGGTAGGTGGCACCAGTGTGTTTGGTTTAGTTTTGAATTTCGCACAAAGCTACTCGAGGGCTAGCTGTGCTAGCCGTCCCTAATTTTGCAGTGTAAGACTAGAGGGAAGGCAGCTAGTCATCACCACCTACCGCCAACTCTTGGGCTACTCTTTCACCAACGAATAGTGGGATTGACCGTCACATTATAACGCCCCCACGGCTGAAAGGGCGAGCATGTTTGGCGAGACGGGGATGCGAACCCGCGACCCTCAAATTTCGAGTCGCACGCCTTAACGCGCTTGGCCATGCCGGGCCTACCAGTGTGTTCAATTCTTAACGACTTTTTTTTTTAAGAAGTACTGAAAGGGTATTTTTGTGTTTTTTCATTTCACCAAGATTTGCCAGTAAAGTTTGAACTCTTCTTATAAAAATGTGCAAAATGGAAACATTACGACATCTTTAACACAACAACGATTACTGTAGACCTCAATATTGTGTCACTTAGTAATATGATGAATTCCCATTCAAGCCTTCGAGATTTATTTTGAATTTTCAACATTATACTACACACATTGTATTTATAATTCTGAACTGCTTGAACTGTCATCTTTCTGATAGCCTAAAACACAGAAGGAAAACTTTTCCCAATAGAAGCGGAAACACTCACAAATGCCCGAACAGGTACATATCGCTGTTTAAGCTTTTTTTATTATTTTCTGGATACCCAGTATGGCTAGATGGTTAGGGCGCTCGACTCGTCTTCTGAGGGTAGCGGGTTCGAATACCCATCACACCAAACACGCTCTCGCCCTTTCAACCGTCGGGGTGTTATAAAGTTAGGATCAATCCCACTATTCGTTGGTAAAGGAGTAGCCCAAGAATTGGCGGTGACTTCCCTCTAGTCTTACACTGCTAAATTAGGGTTAGCTAGTGCTGCTAGCCTTCGAGCAACTTTGTGCGAAGTTCAACACAAGCAAATCAATTCGTCTAAAGTCTAAACCTTTAATTTTCAAAACAAAAATTACACAACATAACTTACAGTTTCGTGATATACTACATTAGCTGTTGCTTCTTCTTTTGACAATACAATCAGGATTTGACGAGATTCAACCTTTGAACATCCTACATAGAATTGACTATATGAAAAGCAAGACTGCTTTAGGAACAATCCAGCAACCTTTAAATTTAACCTTGTGCCTTATTAACTGACATTCCATAACACATTGTAAATGGGGATTGGAACCTTCTTAATCCAAAGGGGTAATCAGTCCGTAGCAAAATAATTCTTGGAATGAAGACATCTTTACTTTTGAGATGACCAACAGTAACTGTTGCTCCAATAACATATGGCAGTAAAATCTTAACAACTAAACTAGTAACGTTACATAATGTCGCAGAATCAAGATTTGTCAACAACATTATTTGTGAACCAACTTTTAATTTAAGAATGTGACCGGCATCCGTGGTGGTTCAAGAAAACTTAGGGATTCAGTTGGGTAATTTACAGTATCAACTGTACCTGTAACACTGACAGTTGAACTGTTGGTAAATTCCTGTTCAGGAATCTTTTGTAATGATTGTTAACTGATGTCATGAACAGTATTATTTCGAGGTGTAAGAACTGTTCTTTTAAATAACCATTAATAATTTTGATAATTCCGGCAAATACTGGGGAACACCTTTTAATTTAACTCTTCAGCATTCTTAAATAGGTTGCCATATTTGTCTGGAATAGTAATGAAGTTGTTTGATTGATTGATTGGAAACTTTGCAACACTAACTTAAGAAGATTACAGATGTTCAGGTATACTCATTGCACTGTGAGAAACTTCAACTGTGAGAAACGCCATCGTTCTTTTGACTACATTAAAAGACCGAAAAATGTTCCGCTAATAGAAGAGGCCAACAAAAGGAACAGGAGACTTCTGTCACTAAAATTACTGTGGCTACAATTTTTTTTTGTATCTTCTCCAAGCCTTGACAGAAGAGGAATATTTCTGCTGGTAATAGAAAAATGGTTTTAACTGTGGGCGTTGATAGATTTTATGAGGCCTGTACTACAAAAAAGTCGAAATGCATTTGGCAAGCCATCGAGGCCGTAGCTTATTACTTCAACGTTTTACCGAATTTTCAATTATTAGTTGGATCAGTTCATTATACGGTAGCCAACAGTCATAATGTATTGAATCAATGCGTTGAACCAATACGTTACGGTCCTGATAGCTTGCCGTAAATCGAGCCATTAACGAAAAACTCGGATGCGCGTATGAGAATGAATAACAATGTTATTGCTTGTACATTTATTGCAGTTAAGCCTATCCTTTGAGAACCTGGCTTTGTTATAATAGTGTCACAATAATCTTTCACACTTGTTTTTTGGAATTTCGCACAAAGCTACTCGAGGGCTATCTGTACTAGCCGTCCCTAATTTTGCAGTCTAAGACTAGAGGGAAGGCAGCTAGTCATCACCACCCACCGCCAACTCTTGGGCTACTCTTTTACCAACGAATAGTGGGATTGACCGTAACATTATACGCCCCCACGGCTGGGAGGGCGAGCATGTTTAGCGCGACGCGGGCGCGAACCCGCGACCCTCGGATTACGAGTCGCACGCCTTACGCGCTTGGCCATGCCAGGCCCAGCTTTTAAGAACTCCAGTTTCTCAGTACTACATATAAAAATGACATGAATAAAGATATAATGAAACCATCATGTGTAGTCCAAGTGAAAGTCATGTTTTTGTAATGATGAAAATACTTTTATCTAAAAGTGTTTTATCATAAAGAAATAGTTGTGCCACACACCACAGTTACTTTCTTAACTGTCTGAATCTTGAATACTCAAAGTGTGAATTTTTTTAAAAGACATTTTGTTTGTAGTTTCCACTCAATAGATAACGCGGGAGTTTTGGTTACACACCACGTCCATAATTATTGTAAGAAGATGACCAGTAGGAACCTATAGCTAATTCACGGTGAGGGTTAAGTGTGGATTATGGAAATTAATACTACGTGTTGGATCGATGGCGCGTGTTTTGAGGATAGCTAGAACTGGTGTAGGCCACCTAATAATTAGAGAAAATTAAAACACATAAGAGCGTTGAAATTATTGTTTCATAGAAGCTAAAAGAATGTGTTCTCGCTATGTAATAGAGGTAGGAATATCACAAGTGTTAATTTTGATTAGCCGAACTGTAAACCAAATCATAATGGCCTACACAGTTGCGTGCAGGGTAGTGTGCAATCGCACAAGCGAGTCAGACCCAAACAGAGAAAATAATGGACTCAACCAACTGTATGACTGATTATATTTCACCATATAATAGACTCACCCAGCATAACCTAAAATATAGCAGTAATAAGGTAAGAAACAAATTCTAAGCTTATTTCAAAAGAGGTGAAAGAGGAAGCCTATTAGTTTGTACTTTCTTGTGGACAAGTAATGCAAAATGCTCCCTAAACAAAACGAATAACCTCATGTGGCGTCATGATATAAGTTGTCCAAAGACAACAAAGTGTCTTTTTAAATTGGGCACAGCTCTGGAAAGCACACTGTAAATAAACCATTAGTATACGTAATTTTGACTTCAACAATTAAACGCCAACATTCACGGCATTCGAAATATGTATAGAATATATGAAGGTAATGACTTCAGAATTGACGAAGCCTTTGCGTGTAGAGTTACGGATTATAATAGAGATGTTTAGAAGTTTGTTCTTAATCCGGTTAGTGTTAAACTGTTTGTCATTGTTCTGTCTGGTTTAAGTTTTTGATGTGGATGGATTACTCTCAAAACATCAGCTGTTTTCAGCCAGTTTTATGATGCCGTGATGTAAAATTGAAACAAAATAAATAATTTTCATGTGCTATAAAACTACTACATCCGTTAATTTCATTTTCGTAGTTTTCACCCTGAATGCAAATAAGAAGAAAAATAACCTCCACCTGTTCATAAAATAAGTAGAATAAAGTAACATAACATTGTATACTCTCGACACCACATTCAGTTGGAAAACTCAATATTGTCACCCTGTTTATTTTGTATCTTATCGTTTTCTGTTTTTTAGTGAGTAATTACACAAAAATACGTTACAAGTTACGTATTTTATGCCAAGTAAGACGCACCTTTTTCTTTAAAAATGTTTTGAAAAATCCCCATGCCTCTTCCAAACAAAAGTGATGGGTTAAGGCAAGAGGTTAGCTTAGGGTCTACTTAAAATAGCCTCTCATACAGATCGTAATATTATTACTTACCAATTACAAGTATTTTCAATTTAACTAATATTGTCGATATCCTGTGATGTATTTCACTGTATTTACTCAGTAGGTTGAAAAAAGTAAAAGATTCATCAAGGAATTGGTTGCCGAGTCAAAATATTTTTTTCTTAGAATTGTCTTTCCAAAATTAGGGTGGTCTTCCACCATGTAGGCGTCTTACAAGGCGTAAAATATGGTAATTACTCTTGAAGTTCGCACTGCTTACCCCCCTTCCCCCATACACCATAATTTATTCAAATTAATATACGATACTAGTTTGTTTTGAATTTCGCACAAAGCTACACGAGGGCTATCTGTGCTAGTCGTCTCTAATTTGCCAGTGTAAAACTTGAGAGAAGGCAGCTAGTCATCATTACCTACCGCCAACTCTTGTACTACTTTTTTATCAACGAATAGTGGAATTGACCGTAATATTATAATGCTGAAAGGGCGAGCATGTTTGGTGTCAGGAGGTCTCGAACCCGCGACCTTCACATTGCGAGTCAAGCACCTTAGGGCCATTCTGGGCCTGCTAGTTTATTCTCACCTCACTCCTTGGATAATATATAGTGTTAATTACAGATATGATGTGACTTACAGACAACCATCGAGCATGGGTTTTGTATTAGGAAGCACTTCCACGGTGACTTCGTAGCAAGGTAAGCATATGGCTTTCAGGAAACCAACCTGCAAAACAATAACTTTGGTCACAATAACATAGAAGGTTGATAAACTTGTTAGATATTAAAAATATAATATATTAAACAACAGCGACCGACCAATGATTCAAAGCTTCCGGAAGCTCTGCTAACACTACTTGATAATAAATATTGGATTCGGATTCGTCTTGGTTGAATATAAATCTTAAGCACTAGTTGTCTAGCCCAGTTTATCCAGTTTACATAACTACAATATAATAGCATTTATGTAATGAATTAAGGAGATATACGTCACTAAAAACTAAAACAAAGGGACAAACACTGAGTAACTCATTTTGCCAATTACAGAAAAGCTAACCATAACTCTGACTGCTTGGAAATTCAAAGAACTCGTTTTCAACAGGTTATAACTACAGATATCTTTTGGGGTATCCTTGGATGGATGATTCAATTCACCTGAAGACATCAGAGAACTGGGACTTCACTGACTGAAGAGTGAAATACGGTTCAGTAAAATGCCCTCTACCGACGAAGTAGAAATTTGTCTTGCAGATACAAAAAGTGCTTTACTTGTTACTTTTTGACCAAATCAGCTTTTTCCAGAAAACCTGGTTCAGCTACACACTAATTTTGACAGTTTTTAATGTGATACAATTCGTGTTTCGTTTATAACTTGTAATATTTTGCCAATTCATTTATTAAATGCCGCTCTTTAAAATATGCTTTGATTTTAGCTCTTTCGTCCAGTTACTTGAAGAAATTCAACTAAAACATCTTGAAAAAGTCCACGTATAAAACGTTCCAGCACAATGTTACCACTGTAAAGCAACGTCTACCTTAATCCAAATATCTCTGATAAAAAATACGTGTAGCCTTCTTGTATTACCCCAATGTATAACTGTAGTACCTGAAATGTTAAAAAAAACACATTATAATGTCTTATATGTACAGTGATAAAACGTACTGAGTCAAATTCTATATATGAAAGAGATTTGAAAACATTGCTATTACAGTTGGACTAACTAACTAGTAGATAAAGAACGTGGAACCAGATAATTTTATAATAACACCAAAGACGACCCAGTGAATTCAAACCTGAGATGATGGCTGTTGGCCAAGTTTGGTTCTGTCCATCATGGGTATTGGTTCTTTACCGCTTTCTCTCTCAGCATCACCCTAGTAAATGTATAGAATAGAATCACTTTAATTACCAAAGTTGATACAATATTAAGTGCTTTCCTTCTCTGGTCTACAAATCCATCTACATAATTTCAATAAACAATTGACTCTTTTTATCAAACAAGTGTGTAAATTAATTAATAAAATATACAGTGTAATTTCTATTCCTTTTTCGCTTTCTTTCTTTCTCTGGTGTGTGATAATCTATGCTAAAAGTGTTCTACGACAAGCCTGGTTGGTTAAATACAAGAATAGTCTCGTAGAACGACGAATATTTTAACTTTATTATCTGTTTTGTTTACATTCTTCAGAGATCAGGATACAGCTAAAACATCTATAAGTAACCATCACAAAATCTTTATTATTAGTAGTAGGTAGATTAATATCTTTACCTGCTGGTAGAATTCCTCAGAAATTTCCTTAACTGTTCGCTGCTGTTGATCCCACGGTTTGGAACTCGAACACAGATCGCAAGCTGTCATACAAATAGCTTCAGCTAACAATCTATCAAGATTCAAACACAGCACTTATTCATAGCCCCAAATACTGGAAATGTGTTATTATAAGAAACAGTAAAGCCGTAACGTAATTATTATCGTAAACGAAAGTAAATATAAACAACGGGATCTTTGTATTCTACCTAAGATATGTATTGAAACATGATTTTTATCAGGGCGAAGGAATTCTTGATTAAGGTGTTATTTATGCTACCTAAGTTTTATGATTTATTCTAATGTACTGGGGCTTTTATGACTTCAAATACCAGTTTTGTTTTAAAAATAACATTTCTGTTTTCCGACAGTATTTAGAACTAATTCTTGAAATACTGTTTATGGAGTTGTTTTCCAGTTTGATTTAGCTCTATCATCCTTACAATACCTCATTGTTACATTGTCTAATTTTTTTTATCAAGTCCTAAAATCTTAATTTGTATATCGTCTGTTTCAAACTTTTTTTGGAAATTTGGGCAAAATAACACAAACGTTATCCGTACCAGCCATCAATAATATTGAACTGATGGACTATAGGTGCAGCAACTAATCCGATAGCACCTGCCGCCAACTTTTAGGTCATTTTTCGAATAGTGGAAAATGAACTTCACATTTATCAAACACAGACGACTTCAAAGTGCGGAGTGCAATTTTGCTAACTACTAGGCCATACCCAGCCAAGATAAATGAAAAGGAAGTATTGTTCTGAAGCATTAGCTACGACCATTTGTTTCAAAATTCAATCCAACTTATCTTCTAATTTCATTTGTTTTTATTTGTTACTTGGCTGGTTAATTACTAGATTCATGAGTTCTGGTTCGTGTAAAATCTAGCCTGCAGTTTCTGTGTTCTACATGTAAAAATTCGAGTCTCAGCTAAACTAGTGTTTCAATGAAATGTTTTCTTTAAACAGGAAAGTTTTTAATTACGTTTGAATGCTTATACGAATACTGTCTCCCGATAGACTTTTGTACAAGAGCTTAGTCCAATGAAAGTTTAAAAAAGCATTTATATAAATATATATAAAAGAGAAGAGAGAGATTTCTAAACACTTTGAAGACCGAAAAAATTAAATTTATTTGTTCGGTCAAATTTGAAAAACGCAAGTTTATATTCAATTTGTATTGCTAGAAATTGTCTTCCTTAAACGATAGGCCCTACACGACCTGGTGGTTATAGCGCTCGACTCTCAATCTGTGGGTCGCAGGTTCGAATCCCCGTCGCACCAAACATGCTCGCCCTTTCAGCCGTGGGGGCGTTGTATTTGATGCTCAATCTCACTATTCGTTGGTAAAAGAGTAGCTCAAGAGTTGGCGGTGGGTGGTGATGACTAGCTGCCTTCCCTGTAGTCTTACACAACTAAATTAAGGGCGGCTAACACAGATAGCCCTCGTGTATCTTTGCGCGAAATTCAAAACAAACAAACTTTTCCACGATACCTGTGTTCGGCATTCTTCCAACTAAAGTTGTCTTCATCAATCAGAGTCTTTAGTTTTGCTTTGTTGGGAAAAAACAATGCCAGGTCTGTTGCTAATATACAGTGCTTGATATTTTTCAAAACCTTTTTTGATCAAGAAATTTTCGTTGTTGTATTAACACATTTTCTCTACACACGATACAAGCAAAACAACACCTCTACATCTGGTTTGTGATGTTATCAAAGTAACAGTTTATAATGCATTGTTTAAATAAATACATTAATAACATAAAGTAGAAAAATCTTGTTACTTCTATATTTCTTAACCACATTATCATACTATGGAAGGTTAAAGAGTCGACATTTTAAAATAAGATAATTTATATCTTTTTTTTACCAATATATCTTTTTTATCTAATTTATACCAACTGATATTCCATATAATGATATATTGTTTTAAATATCTTGGACAGAATATGAATTCGAAGCTGTTGCCAAGATATATTATATTCAACCTTAAAGGCACACACAGAACGATGTGGTTTATCAATAGCTAAAGTTCACAGATGTCACTTGTAAGCTTCCCTGTATGTGATCAAATGTTTCGATTTCTGAATTAAGAGTTTGTTTTCGGACTGCGACACGGTAATTTTACGAAGTCTTAGGTAAGAACTGGTTTAAAGTAACTTATCATACTATCAGAGTAGAGTCTTTCTGAACGAAACCAACGAATGTTAGCAACTGATAGCTGGAATTAATACTAGTATGACTCATGAGTAGAGAATCTTTTGATTATTTACGAATTATTGGAATTTACGAAGACAGCGCTTTTTTTAGGCACTAGCTCGGTGATGATGCTCTCTGGACAGCTTAAACTGTTTAGAAAACACTATTAACACACGACTGTTTTTTCAAACAAATACAGAAAAATAAAAATATTTACTGCTGTTTATGATTTCACCATTAATACACGACTATTTTATCAAACAGTTACAGTAAAAATAAAAATATTTACTGCTGTCCATGATTTCACCATTAGCACATGACTATTTTATCGAACAGTTACAGTAAAAATAAAAAAAAATTAAATTAAATACGGATAATGGATCTGATGAAAATGTTGTCAGTAGATGGCGTGAAATTCTTTAATATGTAAATTGGTCTTCTGGTAATAGTATAAATAAAGGTTATATTGGCAAAATATTACATTTATGAGAATGATGCAGTAACGTACGTAGAAACATATAGAGTGAATGTGACTGTTTTACGGTCACATCGGGTTTTTACTGATTTTAATCTTGTGCAGTAAGTTATTTGTATTTTATTATGGTTTTAGGACCGGAAACTATTTTATGTTTAGAATTGTGTATTAAATGATCGTGAAATTTTTAACAGTTACTGTGCTACCAAAACTAGAAATCTGCAATAGAACTAAGATTTGGTGATTTACGTCACAAATATATTTAAGAATTCTCAAAAAGTTTTTGAAGACTTCGTCCTATAGGTTGCCTACCATGTGCTCATCACATCAGTTTCACGTATGATGTTAATAATATTGTAACTTAATATTTATTTTGTATTGAAATGTTTACTGTGGTTATCGTGCAGGATTGGTTAGCTGTTTTGCAAAATTTCCTGTTGTTTAACCTGATTTAAATATAATAGTATGTTGATTTTTTTTATTTTCATGTGTCGAAAAGTAAAACGTTTTGTGTCGTACCCTACAACTATAAATGTTTGTAGTTAACCCAATATACGATATCCTAAAACCGGAACGCTTGCGATAGGTTAACCTTTCTTCTTCAGGGTCAAGCTAGGAATAACTGTGTGAAGTGTCAGATGAAATAAAGTTTGTGACGTCATGCACGCTACCATGGAGATACAAAAGTGTCCTCAGTGGCGTTTGATGGGTTTCGCCGGAAGCTTTTCTCATTTCCTGTGCAACATTACCGGAAACGAGAATGTTAGGAGTATAGAGGTTAGAGATATGTTCTACAAAATAAAACTGTAAAGAGAAACAACCCGCAGTTTTAATAAAATAAAACTGCGGTACGAAGATCAGTTAGGGAAGGAATATTAAACAGGTATGATTAAAAATTACCTGAAAATTATCACAAATAATTAAAAGGGTTAAGATTTAGATTTCATAACACATGAACAAATTTATTTTTCTGACACAGAACGAAATGATAATCTGACGTCGCTGATCCCTGGATCTAGAGTTATTTCACAAGGTTGAACAGTATTCAAACCTACAATCCAATGAGATTCTCTTACTTTTTGTAGTTTTTGTTTCGAAGTTAAGCACATAGCTACACAATGGGCTGTCTGTGCTCTACCCACCACAGGTATTGAAATCCAGTTTTTAGCGTTGTAAACCCGCAGACGCCGCTGCCACTGCAGGTTACTTTTTTTTTATTAAGGATAAAACAAAATATTGTTTCATATTAACCTCAATAATTTTATTTACGTACCATGGTGTTTAAAAATTTATTTGTACCCCGGCTGGGACAGCGGTAAGTCTGCGAATTTACAACGCTAGAATCAAAGGTTTGATACCCTTCGGTGGAGACAGCAGATAGCCCAATGTTGCTTTGCTATAAAAAAAATCAAATTTATTTAAATTCTTATGGTAAGTTTTAGTTTTTAATTCTCCTTTCTATAACGACGTTTTACAGCTTAGTTTTTTACTTGTGGCTTAGTTTTACTTTTTACACTTCTCTCCTAGTAATTCTTTTCACTACGATGTATCTGTATAATTCAAAAATAAACCAAGGTATTTCAAAGATGTTTCTAATTCGAGCATTTTAAAGTCATTAAATCGGCAAATAATCCTTTTTAAGACTACAAATAACTCTCATAAAATTTACCTTCCTGTAGTTTTCAGAACTTAAGCTTGCCAGTATATTGTGTCCATCTTGCTGTAAGATAGGAGAAAGAATAATCATAATAAAGATTTCCAGCACTACTAGCTACGTTTTCTAAATAAATATAATTATACTTCGTATACTTAGTTTCTATGTTTCATACCTAAAAAAAACTTTAATTTTAAATATTTGCCTTAAAATAAAACCTAACCTGTAGTTCCCTTACGAAATAATGTCTACTTCATTTTCCATTGGTATTTGAGTTGACGTTCGTTATACATGTGATTTTCTTCGAATATAAAGTTTAGGGACATTTACAGTAACCACAAATACACTAGAAATTTTGATAGGTCGCTACTGTGTGACACTAAACATGTTGAATAAACAGTTCACTGACTGATGAACATTTTGTCACTTAAAAAACAACAACCAAGAAACAGTTACGAATTACGTTTATTACGCATACTAGCTGATTTCCCATGGCGCCAGTGCATTAGATACATATGTGACGTATTCATGACGTGATATCTGCACCTTGTGCATGTAGGAAAAAAGTTCTCCGTAAAAGGAAACGGGAACATCGTGACCCCTAGTGTAAATCTATACGCACACAGGATAAAAATTTCTCGAAGTTTGTGGTTGCACATTGCGTAACAATAAAGTTTTCCAGTATCATATAAGCAAGAGTTCTAGTATAATGTGATGACCGTTATGTGAGAGGAGAAAAAAATTTTTAAGGCGAGCTAAAAAACAAAGAACTGATGCTGGATGGAAGAAAATTGTCTAAGCATGTGATTTTTACCTGAAGAATGGAAACTGCCTGATTAAAGTGGTGGTGCTCTAAAATTGAGGTAGAGTAAATAGCTGCTAACGGAGATTCTGACTGTATTAAAAACTGGTTGGTCTTCCCTCTGTGGTCTAAGTCGTGGCACAGACTAGCTACAAATAAGGCCAATTGCTACAAATTCGACAGAAATCATAAGTTAATAAACGTGAAAAGATACATCACTATGACACAGTAAAATATAAAACAATTTTATGTTTTGTAAAAGTGATTATAATAATTTTGATTTTATGTAACGGGATCAATAATTAATATAATAGTTTATTTTAAGAAGCAGGGCTAATAAATTAATTTACTATACACAGCAATTTAAAAATAGAATCAAAAGTACGAAACTGGTTGACAATTACGACAAAAAATCTTAAATTTGTAGGCTTAACAACAATAAATATACCACATTATTATAAATATTTTGATAATTAAAGTTTATTTTAATCCCAAGACTTCAAACTTTCAAAACTCTTTGAAGCGTTATCTATTAAGATAATTAAGACGATAATAAAACATGTTTTGTTTTTCCCTTACTTCTATTGGTTTATATATCGTTTGAGATGACTTTAGAACTGCGTACATTGCGTTAGCCACGGAGAAACCATGAGTCCAGTTGTGATAGGGTACACGTCGGTAGTTCTTGCGAACTGTTATGATAAACCTGATGAGACAATCTTGCTCATACCTGCGGATCATAAAAGATTCAGAACCTTTGTATCGACGTAAAACCACATGAATAAAACTATTATAAATAACCCTCGAATTATTATATACCATTCTTACTTGTAGTGATTAAAATGGAACGTTTTATCAGTCGGATAACCTCATTATTGGCTATGTGCAACAAACCCATAAGTTAAATAGAGAACAACTTTGACTGGAGATCACATCAAAACGTTACAAGGTTAAAGTTCATCTCATTGACCTTTAATGAAGATAATCCCTTTATGAAACAAAATATATGCCATTTTAGTATTGGAAAAAGTTAGCACAAGATGCTTGTTCATTTCCATAGAGAAGCCCGGCATTGCAAGGGGGTGAGGGCGCTTGACTTGTAATCTGAGGGTCGCATGTTCGAATCTCCGTCACACCAAACATCCTTGCCCTTTCAGCTGTGAACGCGTTATTACGTGACGGTGAATCCCACTATTCGTTGGTAAGAGAGTAGCTCAAGAGTTGGCGGTGGGTGATGGTGACTAGCTGCCTTCCCTCTAGTGTTACTCTGCTAAATTAGAGACGTCAAATGCAAATAACCCTCATGTAGATTTGCGCAAAACTAAAAACACACACGAACAAACAAACATTACCATAGCATAACTGTTATTCAAACAATGGCTATCTACACTGGGCGTCCCTGATTCTGTATTGATAAAAAAAAAAACAGTGTAAGACTGAATAGAGGAAGCTGACTGTCACTCTTATAAAGCATCCATGATCCCAAAGTGTGGAGTACGACTTTTTTTGTCGTAATATTGGGACAAGAACAATAAATCTTCGGACCCACAGTCTGGCTCGCTAGCCACTGAAACATACCTTCTGCAGTTCATAAGTACAAAAGTATTTGCAGTAATATGAAGACAATTCATAAAAGCGTTTTAATGTAACACCTGCTGTGTGCTACACCTTCTGGGCTGATAGCCTACATTTAAACTAATGGCAATAACTGTTAGTGTTTGTGTGTGATTTTTTTTGTACCAAAGCCACATCAGGCTATATGCTATGTCCGCCGAGGGGAATCGAACCCCTAATTTTAGCAATGCAAATCTGAAGACCTACCGCTGTGCCAGCTGGTGACAACTATTTGAGTGATCACAGTACAAGTAATTAGGCCTCGGCATGGCCAGGTGGTTAAGGCAATCGACTCGTAATCCGAGGGACGCGGGTTCGAATTTCCGTCACACCAAACATGCTCACCTTTCAGCCATAGGAGCATTATAATGTGTGGTCAATCCCACTATTCGTTGGTAAAAGAAGAGCCCAAGAATTGGTGGTGATGATTAGCTGCCTTCCCTCTAGTCTTACACTGCTAAATTAAGGACAGCTAGCGCAGATAGCCCTTGTGTAGCTTTGTGCAAAATTCAAAACGAACCAAACCAACGTGTAATTAAACTAAATACTAGTTACACACGAGAAAAACAAAACAAAAATAATAATAGCTGGTACGAATAGTCCCATAATAACTGTTAAGCTTTAAGTGGACACAAGCCTTCAGATCACATATATGAAATTATTGAATCCCACTTTTGAGATACACCTGACAAGCATCGTTGTGCAAACAAGTGTTGACAAATGAAAATATTGCATTATCAGTGTCCAATGCTATTTTCCGATTTTCCTGTTAAATCATTTGTATATTTCTGTCGGTGTGAATCGTCTTATAAATTGCCCTGCTTGGACTGAGAATGTTTCTTTAAAAATTTCGTGCAAAGCCTTCACAAACACGATATGTGCACAGCAGTCCCCAATCTAATCGAAGTGCGCATCGCATTTTTGAGTCAACTGAACGTGAACCATGGACCCTTGGTAAACATTCCGAGCATTTGTACAAGTTCGAGCATAGCAAACAACGACAGACATTCAAATTAACACCAATGCAGAAATAACTATTTTAATTTTACAGTTTCCCCCAAGATCAAAGATTTGAACCAATCGAATTTCAGCTCAATTGAAAAGTCTTATGTTGTAATGTCATTTCATAATTCAACAAACGAAATTTGTGTCATAAATAATGTTAATAACGAATATACCTCCAGACGCCCTGGTTTGTTTTTCGTTAAGCGTAAAGTTACACAATGGGATATCTGTTCTATACCTACCAAGGGTATTAAAACCCAATTTTTAATCTCTAGAATTCTTTTAAAATAAATTTATATTGCAATAACTAAACTGATGAAATGATAACCATAAGTTACAAGTGTAAATTGATGGAAAGTACGTTTTGTTTGTTTTTGAATTTCGCGCAAAGCTACACGACGGCTATCTGCGCTAGCTGTTCCCAATTTTATAGTATAAGACTAAAGGGAAGGCAGCTAGTCATCACCACTCACCATCAACTCTTGAGCTACTCTTTTACCAACGAATAGTAGGATTGACCATCACATTATAACGCCCCCACGGCTGAAATGGCGAGCATGTTTAGTGTGACAAGGATTCGAACCCGCGACCCTCAGATTACGAGTCGAGTGCTTTAACTATTTGGAAAAATATAGTAAATGTTCACAGAGAGAAGGTTACATCAAAATGTAGATACATCGTGGTTGTTCTAGTAGAAGTCTTGTAGTTTTAGCGCAAAGCTGTACAACTTGTTACCTGCATTCTGGCCAATGAGGAAAACTGAACCCTGAATGTTTGTGTTACGTGCGCGTATATTTACCATTGACTCGCCAGGGAACCAGTGGGAATATATTTGGTTTCTGAACCACGTCACTGTATAATTTCAGAGATGCCAACCATTACGATTTGAGCGTAATCATTACGATTTTGGTGTATACATTACGACTATACGCTCATACAGACAAATATTACGACTTGTTGCAACTCCCAAATTATTATATATTATATAAGCCTGTACAATAAAGTGATAAATTATTCCTCCAGGGCTTGAAAGGGGTGAAAAGAAAATTTCTAGTGAGATACAAACAAATTTTGATAATAAATAAAAGACATAGTCCAAATGGCTACTTGCGATAATCATGCTTGTGCTTAAAATAATAATAAAAAAAAAATTCTATCTACGACGTCTACCAATAGTTTGAGTGCGATGCTTCTACATACTGGGTACGAGGGAGAATCGATTGTTACGTCATCAGTGCTTGTCAGCCAATTAGCGCTCGCGTAGATGGGTATTTCTCGTTTTCTAAGCGGCATAGAAACATCAAATGCGATCGTTCACAAGATGGAAAAAGAGAGGCCTCGTTCACCAGATTGTCTTGTTTCTGGCAAATCTAAAAGGACTAAAACTGTGAAAGGGCTCTGTCTACATCATTACGTTCAGTCATTTGAAATAGTTGGCATCTCTGTAATTTGCTGCGTCATTACAAATAGTAATGACATTTTAAAATTAATTAGTAATTAGTTTCGTATATGTCACATCACTCTGGACTGAATGTTTCAGAAAAATCTCTTTGGTCGCGAGTACGAATGACATTAAATCATCGTCAGTGTATAGCATGTCTATAAACTTTTGTTTGTCATTGAGCTCAACGCCACTATGGGCATCGAAACCCGGTTTCGAGCGATGTAACTACGCATTCGATAAGCTATAACGTCGTTAAATGCACTATTTGTGTTATTACCTCATATCACAACATTTCTTTGTTGTTAAACGCAAAGTTACACAATGGACTATCTGTGCTCTGCCTATCGTTGGTATCGAAACCCGATATTTAGCGCTATAAGCATTCAGACTTACTGCTGAGCCACCGAGGGAAGGCACCATGAAATAACTGTGCGGAACACATTTATTGTTGTTATAAACCCATACAGTGAACCGTATAATCATCAAAATACCGATAACAGAAAACAAACTTTACACCATCTGGAACAACACTATGACATTAGAATGTGCAAATTTTAATATTTCCGCATATCTGGCCATTTAAATTACGTCAGGCAAAACATAAACGTGTATTTTTTTAAAACTATGTAACACATAATAGATTAATATAGAATATAACGTGAGTATTATTTCCCCTCCAGGTGCTTCAACCAGTCGCACCACAAACAGTAGTGTGTTGTCTGTTAGTCAGTACACACTAATATGACGTCACATTAGGGATGCTTAATGTTTCGGTTTTTACTGTCGTGACATCAGTAAAACATGCGCATGCTAAGAATCACGAGAAGGGTTATGCATTCTGTAGGCTACAACACAGCATGATATACAAACTTTAAAAGCACAAAAAATAAAATATTTATTACTTTACATTTTGGTTTTATATATTCTTGAAGCAGAACTCTTTCGAAGACCCTGCGGAAGTACACCTTGTTAAGATTAGTGAGACAGCCAACAATATCTACGCCGGTACTTAGCATGTAAAACAATGTTAATAGAATACAAGTAAAAATATCAAGTGAGGATTACAGGTTTGAGCATTTTCAACTGATAAAACTGCGTCTCGAGTGTATTTCAGTAACTGTTGTAACTTAAAAAAAAGAGAGAAAAGGTTACTAGGGTTAGTCTAACGACAAAATGTACAGCAAGAAACAACATTTTAGCGTAATTTCATTCACATCACAGAGTTGCCATAACACATAATAAGGCTGATTCGGCTTCGATTATTACTCAGCAAATCTACAACTTACTTTTGGGATGCGAACAAGTCGTTGAACATGTATACAGCGGCTTTAACCTTTTCATCAGAATCCAAAGAATAACTTGGGAAAGTAAACCTAGAAAGATAATTTGAGTTGAGGCGAGATCGTATCAAGATATTATTTGGAGTTGTTAATGTTTCAAATTTGTTATCTGACCTGATTTATTTTAAGCAAGAAAAAATTGTAAACCAACCAAACAAACAACAATTAAACAGAACGTTGAACAACGACAAAATATAACTCTAAACAATACACTATATGTCGCTCTAAAAAGACAACACTTTGAAAAGGTATACGAAAGGCATTCAATATAACGTAACATCCGAAATTACTACCAATCCTAGATTTAGGCATGGGCTTACCGGACTGAAGCCTAGAGCCTGACACTCATTAGGGAGCCTCAAGCTATGACTATAAATGTACTACACATGGAGTTTCTGTATCGAAGGGGCCTCTTATAAGTTGAAAAGCCTCGGGCCAACAAAACCCTCAATCCGGTCTTGAGTATTACATACAGTAATGTGATAAAATGTTGGTTAAGAATTTGTGATGAAACATTTCAGAGTTGTTCTTACTCTTTGAGCTTACTGAAGTCTTGGAAGATTGGTTTATCCTTAACGAAATTAACTTCCTCTTCTGAACAAACGTTGTGGTAAGAAAGCATCTCCAGTGCTACCATGTATTTCTTCTGTGACCGCCGAATTCTTTCATAAAGCTGGAAAGACCCTTAATATGTCATTACATTCCCAAAATACACCTACACTGAAATTAGTTAAACAAGTTGTTAGAGTTATCAGGTTTTCAAGCAAGTTAAATTATACAACGAACTTTAAAAGATATTTTTAAAACAACAATTAAACAAATTCATCTTTGCCAATCATTCTAAACTATTCGAGAGTTTAGAAGAAGATGGTAGATATTACCTTGGCATGATGTAACGCTAAGCCGCAATACGTGGCAAAAGTTTCGAAATTTTCCTCGTCTAATTTAGTGAAAGGACCACTATCCTTATTTACCATTTGGACAACTCCAATGACTCTGAAAATGACACAGGACATATGAAGCATGCTATTTGTTCATGTTCTAGTCATCTTAAATATAAGCATGTATCTTTGAAAAATCATATAAAATTACACGTATTGCTTATAAAGTACAAAGAAACCGTTTTAGGTGACTGATTATATCAGTTTTCGCCAATATTTTAGGCATAGGTAACACAGGCCTGTGGAGATTTTGGGAGAATTACGTTCAGGAGGTTAGTAGTACATTGTAGTAAACTTGGAAACATTGGAAGAGTTTTGCATATTAAAGTCCAAATATAGACATACACTCAGACCAATATTTAACGTTCATTATGCTGCGATAACACTATCTACATAATTATCAAGTTATGAACATTTTAAGTTGAAGAAGACATGTTGGAATTACAATACTCATTATACTAGCCCTTGAGCATTAAAACTGTAAAAAAAACACAACACTTTATTATATTTATATTTAAAGAACGAAACTTAGAACACTTACTTGTTGCGATTAAAAATAGGCATACACAATAGATTTTTAGTTGTATAACCCGTAAGCTGGTCGACAGATCTGTACAAAAAATAACAAGATGGAGCATCAGAGCACATCTTTTATATTCTGTTCACATCAGAATTTAGTCACTTCAAGCACAAAATATATAGTAATATAAGTTTCGATTCTCGTGCTTCGGTGGTGTTTTAAACGTGTTGATCTCTCTTTATACACACACACACACACACACACACACATATATATATATATATATCAAACTTCTATTCTAGTTTTTCACATTTGAAACACACATACCATATAATAGTACAAAACAACCACGTGTATGAATACTGTGCCCAAACAATTTATCAAATGATATTTATGTATGTTCCCAAAGCTCACCTGTTAAACCTATCGTCGTAATAAACATCTGGAATATTAAGAGACTCTCCGGTTTGAGCAACAAATCCAGCAATTCCCGATCCAACTGGAAATCTGTAAGTTTTAAATACAATGTCACACTTATCCTAGGCTATAATGTTTTTCTCTAAATAAACCTCCATCTCGTGACGTGATTTTATTACTACTCATATTTAAAAAAAAAATCTATACTTTCGATTTTGTGTTTTTGTCATTTCTGTTAGTTGACATGTTTGTTTTATACAATTAAACGAGAATGAGCTATAATCCGTGCAAGTGAACATATGTCCCCCAAAAGCTCAGTGGTAAGTCTCAAGGTTTATAATGCAACTCATCGGTTTTCGATACTCGCAGTGGGCGCAGCACAGATAGCCCATTGTGTAACTTTGTGCTTAACAACAAAAAATAAATAAAAGTGAGTACACAAGAATTCATCTAATGTGTAAATCAAAATCATTTATTCTGGAATATTTCATAATTTTCAAATTCTTATCTTTAAACTAGTAATACCTGAAGAATTACGAATAAGGGATAAAATTCTTAGAGCCCAGTCTAAGTCAGTAGTAAGTGGTGAACCGGACAATCGATTGAATTAATGTTTCTTTCTTGTTTAGGAGTATTTTTTTCTAAGAGTAAACTTGCATAAACTAAAATTGCATATTATGCCAGTTACGAATCACTATATGTGTGTTGTATCCACACCTTATCCAGTTACGAATCCCTATATGTGTAGAGTATCTACATCTGCTCAGGCTTTTCAAAAGTATGGCTATCTTTATGTGTAAAACACGAGAATATCTTATGGAAATATGAATCTCAATGAATATAGCTGCTAGTTAATTTCGGTTGAAACATATATACGAATTATCAATACGCATACGTATAGTTCTGGAACTTTACACTAGGTTATCAAACTGGAAAAAGTCCGAACGTTTATGTTTCTGCTCTGTGGATATAGTAAACAAGGGTTATGAAAAAAACAACAAAAAACTCCTATTTACTTACCTTATCTCTTTTGACGCCCCTTCATCACCTGTTTTATTTGCGTTTTCCATTTCTTTATTCACATCAAACATTCTGGCGTACATTTCATTGGTATTTCCATCAACAAGGAACAACGACGCCCGATCAGCGTCGACAAGTTTCTGGGCAAAGGTCTGGAAATGCGCCAACAATAAAAGTGTGGTTAGCAATCGAAATTCCTTTCACACGAAACTATAAATGTGCACAGTAATAACGGTGTGTTTCTATTTGAACACGTCTTAACACTCGAACATACTGTTTGTGTGAGCGTGCTTTGTAGTTGCTATGAAAAATACCTGTACACTGGATAGGTTTGGTTTGTTTTAAATTTCGTGCAAAGCTACACGAGGGCTATCTGCGCTAGCTGTCCCTGATTTAGCAGGGTAAGACTATAGAGAAGACAGCTAGTCATCACCACCCACCGCCAACTATTGGGCTACTCTTTTACCAATAAATAGTGGGATTGACCGTCACAATATAACGCCCCCACGGCTGAAATGGCATGTTTGGTGTGACGGGGATTCGAACCCACGACCCCCGGATTACGAGTCGAGTGCCTTAACCACCTGGCCACGCAGGGCCCACTGAATAAGTGAAGTGAAAAAAAAAACAGTATCATTTGTCACTGGACCACCTTCGAGATTAAACAATTTCGGAATACTTGGTTTATTATTACGTGTTGACGATATTGACACGTCTGCGTAACATGGCCGTAATTAGTATGAGAATTTACTCGAAGTCCAAACACGTAGGGCCAGCCTTATATATTGTATATCTTTTCGTATGTGAGTTAAAGTAAACAGTGTGTTAAATTTAATTTAAAATGTTAACTAATATTTGAACCTCGGTGACTTTTTACCTCACTGCTTTTCAACAACTACTCATATCAGAGGTCACATGAGGTCACAAACAGAGAAACTGGGACTCAAACTAATAGTTCGAAATGTTTCTAAGCAATACAATACAAACACATGTAAAATATAATGTATACTGTATTCAACTTCTACCGCATTTATGAGTTGAAATACTGAAATACATTTTTACTTCAAGTGGGTTTCTCGTCACCACGAGTTGTCATGATTTTAGCTTCTTTTATATACGACAGAATTTAAGACTATATCTAAAATCTATCAACAGTTATCACGAAAATTGAAAAAAAACTAGCTAAGAAATTCCAAACTTTAAAAGTGAAAATCGAATCGTTCGTGGAAAAACTGTAAATATCCAGTAACTTCAAAACGCCAAACATGAGGTTTTATTCCAATAGTTGTACTCTACTCCTTCCCATCACAAAAAGCGCATGAAAAGAAAACAATGCCAGTTCCCAAACTTGAAAAAAAAGAGAGAGTTATAGAGAGAGTTTTTCACCAAAATCTGAGAATTAATAAAACATGGTGCGTTTTAGGTGGCGAATAGCATCATATTTTATTTTCAGTTCTATATATAATGAACGGTCACGAAAATGTCAATAGAAACATTTTTATCTTAACATTTGAACGTGTAATGTATGCTGAGAATGGTGTTAACCTGCTGTATAATGAAAAACAATGTACGGTAAAATATATACAGTTTTAAACAGCGTTCGATTGTCAACAGAAATTAAGAAAAAAATGGTAGTTTATTAGTAAAGTTCATGTAGAAATATGTGTTGTTCACTCACAATATATCAATAACGTTTCACATCTACTAAGAAATAATACTATTTATGAATGAAAGATATACGGTCAAGTTGACTGCAGCTCACAAAAAGACCTTTGGTTGTTCAGAGCTGGTCTCTCCTCAGTGTTTAGCCAATGAAGCCAAAGAGGACTTGAGCCATTTCTCGGAGGATTTCAATTTTATTATTGACATTTCAACTCATTCTAAGTTTGAGCTGTTCATCTAGTCATGCTCAAGGCTCAAAGAAAGGGTCCCTTCAAGTGTTTCAGTACTACACCACTAATGTATTCCAACTGAATGCGAAGATATACTGTGCAATGGCATCTACATATCGTGCAAACATCATTCATACAAGGGATACCAAGTTAGACATCAAGGGATCAATTTGAGACATGATATATTCTCATTTTAACTGAGATGATTTCTGTGATGATTAGGTTTGAAGTCATACCTTAAAACAGATCTCAGAAAAAGAGTAAAAAACAAAGCAGTAGTTATTATACCCAACACATACCATTCTGTTCAAGTGGGTGCCCCAAGAGCAAGCCATCAGTTGACACACCCTGGTAATGCAGTATAGTTCCACTATTTTGCAGAGAATGTATAAAGCTTTCTTGTCTATCTCATGATGTTTGTGCAACAAATGATGCTAATTATGTCTCAACCGCGATGTTGCTCTAGAAGGAATGTCCAATTCATTTTTTATTTTTTTTAGTTATTCACAACAGGATAAGGGAACTGTCATAGCTTAATGGAAAGCAAGACAGATAAAGTAGCTTGTCTTAACTAACTTAGCAGCAAATACAGATGAGAAAACAGTGAATAACGACAACTGTAGATCTGGCTTTAGAAAACTCACATGACTTGAATCGGTCATGGTTACTAACTGAGGAAAATGCAGCATATAGTTTGTGCCAAAATGTATGGTGTTCAACCAAGCTCTCTCGGAGTTGAACAGAATTCGATGCATGCCTATAAAGATAAAGGAGTTGTCAAATTACTGGCATATATCACCATTCATCAATAATTCTGAGTGAAGCCACCATTATGGCCAGTTAACACTAACTTCATTTTGACAAATGGAAAAAAAGCTAGTTGTAACTACATAAACACATCTCTGACTATTTATTGGTACTCCCAAGCTGAAAGTAATCATTGCAGACTTTAATTCTAACATTCTAGGAATGAACATACTGCAGAAACAACCTGTCTGCTTTGCCTGTGCAAGAGGTAAGCTTTGTTTATGTGGGAGAACCACATGAAACTAGCTAGCTAGAATGGAACCAGGAACAGTGGACTCCATGAATACACCACAGAGGGATTGACAGTGTTTCCATGTATATATGCTCAGCGTGTCAGCACAGTGTAATACCGTCATTGAGCAAATCGCTAAAATATGCTGTTTTATGTCCAAAATGCAAGAAGCGTTAGAATGGATAGTGATTTGTCCAGATTCTCAAGGTAATGGCTATTGGAATGACAAGTGAAGTGAAGGTAACTGATATTAACGATAATGTTGATTAAAGATTATACAAGCTATCTGAATTAAACACAGCAACAGACTTGTGGTGACCTGTTGGCTACGTTTTCCACCATGAGACCAGACAACCAATTGGGTAAATCCAGATCACAATGCCATCAGATAAAAACAGAAGATTCACGCCCAATAAACAAACTTCCCCAGATCATTAGAGATACAGCCAGTGCAGAGACACAGTGGATATTAAATGATAGAATCCTACAGCCTTCAGAAAGCGTGCGGTTATTTCAAGCAGCGATTGTCAAGAAGGACAGCATGGATAATAGTTCAGCAGTCCTCTAGTTACTGACAAATCAAGGTAAGATAACAGGAGAAGCGACAAAATTGCTTTCAGAAACTGAGACCGTTGTACGAGTTAATTTGGCTTGTGTAATGCTTCCACTACTTTTAGGAGAACAACGAAGTTCATGCTTACAGAACTGCAAATCAGATGATGCCTGATCTATCCTGACGATGTCTTAGTATTTGGCCTGAAATTCGTGTCTGCTACCATAAACCTAATCATGGTATTGCAGCAAAAGGAACTGCAGGTTTAAATTTAAAACTGGGGAAGTGCATACTCAGGTGCATGCAGGTTGAAGTCCTAAGTCACCTAATAGGGAGGAGCAATATATATACTAACCCTACAAAGATTGCAATAGTTCAAGACTGGCTTCTAACTGTGACAAGGAATTCTCAGTTCTTTATTTTCATTCCATATTATCAACACTTGGTGGCCAAATTTTCAAACAGCACTTTAGTAATGTTCGTTTTTACTATATCTAGTGCACACTTTAGACTGACCAAGAACTACAAGCAAGTATGTTTTAGTAAAAGTTCACATTCTGACATATTCATGACTCTCGTTGTATACCAGTAAACGTGAAATCAAGATGGTGTTATCACAGATGCAGGATGAAACAGAACATGCAACAAAATAAATGAACCACATGCTGATGGCTCCTGAGTGCCAACACTACATGTGAAATAACTCCTCACAGTTATGGTCTCTGCAAAATATTGCTGACATTACTCGTGTAGCAGAAAATTAAGCCTTTCGGTTGACCATGTCTCACTGAAGACGTTCGTGGACGTTTAAAAAAATTCCCCAAATCAGGAGTAACGTATATTAAGTTTTCATCTTGTAATACCTCGCAATCGTTTAAAAAGTGCAGTATTCCTCCAGCCTATTGGAGGAATACGTTTATGGACTTAAACGTTAAAAAGCTGGGTTAGAGTTTCCGTATCTGACAGAACCAATAAAGCACATTATGTAGCTTGGTGCAAAAATATAGAAACTCAGTACAGTAGAACGCTGGATCTAGTACTTCGTGTGATATTTTAGTTCGTGAACTAGAATGTCATGAATAGTCAGATTTATCGGAGTTAGCAGTTCACTAAGATAAAAGTAATAATGAGAGTTAATGTAAAAAGTTACAGCTTATCACTAGTATGGTTTGAATTTAGCGCAAAGCTACACGAGGGCTATCTGCCATACTCGTCTATAATTTTGCAGTGTAAGGCTAGAGGGAAGGCAACTAGTCATCACCACCCACCACCAACTCTTGGGTTGCTCTTTTATCAACGAATAGTGGGATTGGCCGTAACATTATAAAGCCCCCACGGCTGAAAGGTGAGCATGTTTGGTGTGACGGAAATTCGAACCCGCGGCCCTCGGATTACGAGTCAAGTGCCTTAACCGCCTGGTCATGCTGGGCGCCTTATTACTAATAGAAATACAAATAAAAACAAGGAAAATCAAAACCAAAAGTTACAACTAATGGAAAAACCAGTATGGACGATGAAAATAAATAATTACTTTTCATACAGACCAACAAATAAAATGCAATAAAGATAACAAACTATGTCTATGTGTTGGGGAAAATCTAAATATACTTAACGTATATCATGCATTTAATTTTTTTAAATATTTGCTGTTCTGGTAAAAAGCATCAGGTCTGTGTACACAAATATGGTTGAAAATTACAACCGTTTTGAGGTGAACTGTTTTATACCAATAGAATATTAAATAACATTCGACTTGGAACTGTTTGCTTTGTTAATGGTTCCAGGTAATTTACATCTACCGTACTTTGTCTATCACATTACCAGTAACACACAGATAAAACCACGAGTTAACTCTTGAAACTAAAACTTGCTCGTCTATTGCACCTTCGTTTATCACTGAACCTCAGAGACCCAACAATATGTCCATGGACTTATGAGGCTAAAAATCTGGTTTCGATATCCATAATGGACACAACACAACTAGCCCATCGTGTAGTTTTGTGTTTAATTACAAACAAATCATTTATTACTTTTTTCACCAAATAAATTAATGAGTTAAATCTGTCCAAAAATACACATTTACAGAAAAACAAACAATAAAAACATTTTTAATTAGAATAAAATCAGTCGTTATATTAAAGTTTCGGTAATGGGATAAATCTAACTGTCCATTTTTGAAATATTGATTTTTTTAACAACTTTAAGGACATTTAAAGCTTCAATACAGAATAAAATGCTTGAAAAAATACAACGAAGTATCACATTTCCAAGACAATCTTAGTGCAGGAACTGTTTTATTGTTACATTTCCAAGAGGATCTTTGAAGCAAGAACAGTTGACTGTTGCATTTCCAGGAGGATCTTTGGAGCAAGAACAGTTTCACTGTTGCATTTCCAAGAGGATCTTTGGCGCAACAGGTGTTGCACTGTTGTATTTCCAAGAAGAGCTTTGGGATAAAACCGTTGCACTGTTGCATTTCCAAGAGAAGCTTTGAGGCAAGAACTGTTGCATTTCCAGGAGGATCTTTGGGAAAAGAACAGTTTCATCATTGCATTTATAAGAGGAGCGAGATCTGATGCACTGTTGCATTGCCAAAAGGATGTTTGGGCAAGAACTGTTTCATTGATGCATGTATATGAGGATCTGTTGAGCAAGAGCTGTTGCATTGTTGCATTTCCAAGAGCAGTTTTGGGGCAAAAACTGTTGCATTTCTAAGAGGATTTCTGGTGTAAAAACTGTTGCACTGTTGCATTTCCAAGAGGATCTTTGGGGCAAGAACTGTTTTGTTGTTGCATTTCTAAAAGAATCTTTGGAGAAAGATCTGTTGCACTGTTGCATTTTTAGGAGGATCTTTGGTGCAAGAGGCGTTGCACTGTTGCATTTCCAAGAAGGTCTTTGGGACAAGAACTGTTTCATTGTTGCGTTTCCAAGAGGAGTTTTGAGGCAAGAACTGCTGCATTTCCAATAGGATCTTTGATGCAAGAACTGTTTCATTGTTGTATTTCCAAGAGGATCTTTGAGAACAAGTACTCTTGCACTGTTGCATTTCCAAGGGGATCTTTGGGGCAAGAACAGTTTTATTGTTGCATTTCTTAAAAGATCTTTGGAGCAAGAGCTGTTGTACTGTTACATTTCCAAGATAATTTTTGTAGCAAGAGCTGTAACATTTCCAAGAATATCCTTTGGTGCGTTCTCTTCTTTAGGAATAGGTTTTAATAATCTAGTTAGCAAGCATTGTTGATGGTAAACCACTTGGTAAATAATTTCCAGTGAACAACAGCCTTTAACTAGATTTCAATATGTTGTTTTGAAACCAAAAATAAGGTTCAGGTAATATCAATTGATCATATATCGAACACTGAACGGTTCAAACTTTAGTTAAATAATCTGTTTTCTTCCTTAAATATTGTGTTAGATTTTGCATTACTTGCTGAAACAGTTTATGCATATTTATCATTAAGATAATACATATGTAACTTTATTTGTACAAATATTCACAAAAAATGCAGAGGGTTGAGTTCTATAAGATTCATCTGTTGACACTAATACCGCAGCAGACTGCTGTACTTGCAAGCAGTGGCACCATGCAAGCCATGTTTAGCATCTATATGTTATATATATATATATATGGATACATCAAACTCGAAATCAAAAATAAACCCTATAGAAAGAAAAATATATCATAGACCTTTCCAAAGAGTTCGCTTGGTAACAAAGAAACAAGGAAAACAACATTTAGAAAACAGTAACCTTCAGTGTGCACATTGGTATCTAAACTACAAGTAAACCAGCGTCTAGCGATGTTTTCATCCAGAAAATAAAGGGTGTGATTACGAAATAGAATACTCCGACTGAAAATGCTATTGTGATGAAGCTGAAAATGTTTCCGATACTGTTAACAAGGAACTTGAAATTAACAAAGATTCATAACCTAAAGGTTCACAAGCTTTTAGCCAATGGCTATCGTCATAAAAAAGACACGTGAAGAAGTTGGAAACCCAGCAGTCCCATTTGACATCATATGTGTGAAATGCACATTGTGGCTCTAATGCTTCAGTCTACTCAAGTGTGATCTTGAAATATGACACTCTCTAACAAAGAAGAGTCCATGGAAAGTAGGAAAAAAATGTTTGTCCATGACTGACTAGACCTCACTGTCACGCGCAAAAAAGGTAGTTGCAACGGAATCCCAATCCCAGTGTCTGGTAATGGTGCGTAATCATGGTCATCAGGTCGACAGTGGAGGAAATAGTTCCAAGGTATCAAAAATATGGATTGATTTTATTTGTTCACACTCTCTCTCTCTCTCTAAACATTGGTCTGTTGTCATCAGCTATGGTAATCTATAGGAATTCTTAGGCCATATGTAAGAAATTTGGTGCAAAACACTTCACAAAATCTTTTGACAGATTCTCATGAATAACTTAAAATTAAAATAAAAGTTGAGTTTACGTACTACTGGGACAATAGTAAATGATGATTTTTCTCCAAAATAAACTCACACTTACCATAATTTTGATAATTACTGTATCCATGCTAACCATATCTTGAAACACAGATCTGGAAGCAAAAAAAAAACAACTTTTAAGATTATTGTCACCTCAATTCGAAGGGAGTGTTTTGTCCCTTTTATTTTTTATTGTATTATAAAACTTTAAAAGAAATACAGTTGTGAAAGTAATATTTGTTTAACTTATTAACGATTACGACTCATTTACATAACAAGATGTTTGAAAGCGATGTATCACGTTATAGATATTTATTCAAGCAAAGTCATTATTCTTTGTTTTACTACTAGAATAATATTACTAATTTGAACTTCATACGAGGCAAAATTCAAGGTCTAATAAACCTTACTTACTTTTCAGTAACACCATGTTCCTTCTGGCTAAAATGTCAGATCTTACTGAAGATTCTGATTGACAACCAGACTTTATCGTAAAAGTCCTTCACATTTCTTATTTTTTTAAAAAAAAGCATCTATATTTTATGCTGAAGCAATTTAAGGATAAAGTGATAAAGAAAAGCTTACATCTGACGATTAATTGTGAAATACTTAAAAACACAACTAAGAACATATTTTACGAAGTAAAAATGTGAGATAAACAACTATAAAAAAAACATTAAACTGTACTTTACAAACGATATGAATTATAAAGCCAACAGTTTATTCTTTTCAAAAATTCAAACTTTCGTCAGAATAATTTGTTGCAAGCACACAATTTTCTGATACATGGAGTAATATATAGTGTAACAGCTGTTGTACTTTAAATCTTTCACTTACCTGAATGAAATCAACAAAGAGCTGTTTAGCAATCTGTTAATTTACTGTCACTGAGTGCTGAGGGATTTTCTCTCACTGGACCAGAACAATCATGGAGGTATTTAAACTGTCTCTATCTTATTGTTACTAACTGTTGTTATATTTTCCCTTACCTGGCTAGAACAATCATGGAGGTATTTAAACTGTTTCTATCTTATTGTTATTAACCTTTTTCTTACCTGACAAGAGTGAGTAAGAAGTTATTCAGTTTTTTCTGCCTCGTCATATTTGTATAGAGCTACGTGAAAGGTCAAATTATTATCAGAAGAAGGCATTGTTTTATAATATTCTATTCTCTAAAAACACAAAATTTTCAAAACGTTTGTAAAAAAATCTTGCACTTATGCACTAATCGTGTAATAGTGACTGCAAATTCTGCATTTATTTTAGTATAAGTTTTCTTTTCTAGATAACTTAAACTGTATATATCAACTGACGTGGATTTAGAAAGCACAAAAACTACTGTAGTTTGTTTTCCGTGATAAATATGTTTTGTGATGTAAAGCTGAGTTCGTCGATATCATTTTTCAAAGTCCCCCGGATTGGGGGATCAGCGGGGCATCTGAAGATTTACAACGCTGAAATTTAGAGGTTAGATTACTCACGGTAGCCTTAGTGCAGACAGCCAGTGGTAGACCATGGCGCTAAAAAATAACTTATTCCATAGCGTGTGTTTTCCATAATGTTTTCTTATAGCAAAACCACATGGGGCTATCTGCTGAGCCCACCGAGGGGAATCGAACCACTGATGTTAGCGTTGTAAATCCGGAAACATCCCGCTGTACCAGCGGGGAGCTATTCTGTAGCACCACAGTACTTTGCTTTGGTTTGAAATTTGCGCAAAACTACACGAGCCGTCCCTAACTTAGTAGTGTAAGACTAGAGGGAAGGCACCTCGTCATCACCACCCACCGCCAACTCTTGAACTACTCTTTTATCAACGAACAGTGGGATTGACCGTAACATTATAACGTCCCTACGGCTGAAAGGGTGAGCATATTTGGTGTGACGGAGATTCGAACCCCGACCCTCGGATTACGGGTTGAGTGCCTTAACCACCTGACGATGCCAGGCCGTACTTTGGTTTGACTAATTCTAATTTTTTTTAAGTATTTTACTTCTATCTGGACATCCTTATTATTAAATCCCTGAATAAGAGAGGCAGGTTTAAGTTACCAAACCATTTCACGAGTAGAAACCAAAAGTATAAAAGTATTGTAAAAGTTAAGTTGGAAAACCATGCCAGTCACAAGTTTACGTTATGTCCAATTGTATTATCATAAATCTTTAAATTTCACGTTCTGTCATAGAATTGAAAACCAAATTAATAAACTTACTTAATCGAAAAGTTTTTTTGTGACAAGATGCACAACTAACCAATGACAAGACGTCTTGTCACAGGTAAATTTACGTAACATATATCAATTTTTAACATCATTTGTCATGCTCATTGCCAGTCTATGTTTGAAATTTTCATTTATTTTCTTGTCCTCATTTTTGTAAAAACGTTCTTTGAATTTTCTTTTATTCAAGACTAAATAATAATGGTGTCAGAAAATATGTATTCTACCTTCTACATATCAACAAATAAATATACACTGAATTACGTAATTGCTGAAGTGTTGAATGTTCGAATTATACTTCGAAAATAGACATTACCTCGGCATAATGAAGAGCTATTCCACCCCACAGCAGGTAACTGTTTGAGATCTGGAAAATAAATAATTTTATCGTTCAGCAATTAATTCAGGTAGTGTTCACAATATAAGTATTCAAAATCATCTCAGTTTTAGTTATGTATTTAACGTCTTACTTCGTTCGTCCATTCTGTTTGTTTAGAATTTCACGCAAAGCAACACGAGGACCATCTGCAGTAGCCGTCCCTAATTTTGCGATGTAGGAATAGAGGGAAGACTGCTAGTCATCACTACCCACCGCCAACTCTTGGGCTACTCTTTTACCAACGAATAGTGGGATTGACCGTCGCATATATCGCCCCCACAGCTGAAAGAGCAAGCATGTTTGATGTGACGGGGATTCGAACCCGCGACCCTCAGAGTACGAATTGAGTGCTTTAAACACTTGGCCATGCTGGGCCTTATATTTTAAACCACAGCCTTAAATGTCAGTGTATTCATAAGGAGGGTGCTCCGTTGTAGTCTGGAAAAGATTTGGTGCTAGGAACACAGCGCGAGTAGCCCATTGTACATTATAATGTTCTAAAAATAAAGAAACAAACCAGTGAACGTGAAACAATTACTTTTGCTTCCTCGAGCGGCTGTTAAGAGTAAAAAAAAAAATGCAATCACACTTTCTTAGGTATATAAATAATACATGTTTTTGATACTATAATGCTGTAAATAAATTAAAGTACATTATGCTCGATTATTTTATCTTTTGAAATATAATTCTACAAAAGTAACTGTAACACGTCATCATTATATTAATGAACATTTCCGTATCTAAGTTCTTAGAAGCCTGAGAACCAATAGTTCTAATAACTTATCAATATCAACATCATTTAGGTCTTTCATTCACTGAAAGCTCAGTAATTACTGGTTTTTGCATCCAGTTATAAACTATTAACTTGACATTTTCATTTTACAATGTTACCTTACTAAGTCTGAGGTTACAAGGAAATCAGTGAAAAAGCGACATGTGGATTCATGCGTGATTAAAACGCAAGGCCTATCTCACAAATCAAACGATTTTTTGTTTCGGTTTTCTGATTTTGTTTATTAATATAATAAGTCTAATTTTACTAGTTTATGACAAATGTTATCGACTGTAGACAAAAACAAAAAAGGTGGTAAAAATAAGAATAAATAAGTTTTTATTTAAATTAGGAAGCGTCAAAAGCACAGTTGTAAATTATTGGAATCGTCACTTATAACTATTATTAAATAAAATCAGAAAAATTAATTCAGAAATTACCTGATTTATGAGATAGGCTTAGCTTCTCATTAATAAAGGTAACAGGTTCTAGATGATTGTCTCGTCTAGAAGGATTAGATGCGACCCGGCATGGGCAGGTGGGTTAAGGCGTTCGACTCGTAATCTGAGGGTCGCGGATTCGAATTCCGGTCGCACCAAACATGCTCGCCCTTTCAGCCGTGGGGGCGTTCCCTCTTGTCATACACTGCTAAATTTGGGATGGCCCTCGAGTAGCTTTGCGCGAAATTCAAAACAAACAATGGTTAGATGTTCCTTTATTTGTTGGCTAGCACAAATGCAGTTTAGCTAACGTATATTTTATCTCTGATTTATTTTGTTCAGTGACTAAAAATTCATTCAGCTTTGGAAAAACAAGTCAACAAAAAACATATCTTAACTTTGTGATCAGTTTTGTAACCCTAATAAAGTTCACTTCACACAAGAGGTTGTGAGCTTTCTTTTTGTAACTATCTAATTTTCAAGTTTTTGGAAAAAACAAAGAAATTATTAAAGGCCTTACATTTTGAGTCATCAAAGCAGTAGCTAACCCTGATAATTAGGTACCACAAATCATCTTCGAGTTCCGACGCTAATTAATGACAGAATCCGCATAACGCTGTAAGTTTATGACAATTAGTGAAGTGGTTATGGACTAATGGCCTGGCATGGCCTAGCGCGTAAGGCGTGCGATTCGTAATTCGCAGGTTCACGCCCGCGTCTAGCCAAACATGCTCGCCCTCCCAGCCGTGGGGGCGTTATAAGATGACGGTCAATCCCACTATTCGTTGGTAAAAGAGTAGCCCAAGAGTTGGCGGTGGGTGGTGATGACTAGCTGCCTTCCCTCTAGTCTTACACTGCTAAATTAGAGACGGCTCGGTGCAGTGGGCTAACAACCTACTCACTTAAATACTTGTTGAAGAATCCGCAAGCGATTGCGGCCCTATGTTCCTAGATGAAATCTAATGGTGATAACTAACTAACTAACTTATGGACTAATGATTGAACGTCATTTTACTTTTCTGTCAAAAACACGAAAAGTGCAATCTGACCTATACAAAACTGTCTTAAAATTAAGTTGTTGTTTTTACAATATTAATTGATTACAAGTCCTTCTGAATGGAAGTAAAGAAGCTTATACAATAATAAGTAGATCAACCACACCATATCTGTTATGTTCAGTACTGACCATGCCTTCTGATAACCCTCCATGGGATCAACAGTTAGTCTGTGGACTTACAAAGTTTTAATCTCCAACTCCATTTCCCGCAGTGAACAAAGTACAGACAGAATATTGTGAAAGTTTCTTCGACAAAACTATAACAGCATTTCGCTCAATATAAGGGCTCACCTCACGGTTTTTCTAGGCTGGCGTACACTATTTAAATAATCAGTTAGTAACTTCCACCTTAATAAGTAATGACCAACAAATCAAAGCTTGAAAACTATTTTAAACATCTCGGTATGCATCATACCTGCCATGTAGTTTTCATATCTTTTCTAACCTTAACTTCATGCAGCGGGGCTAAAGAGAAACAGCAGTTTCTGAACACCCCTGTTTGCCTCTCAAGCTCCTTGAAGGTTTGTTAGAAACAAAACCTAAACTACGGATAAATTACATTACTTACCTTACCAATATAATGGCTCTTTAGGCTAGCTAGGCTACAACATATGAAGTATTGGTTACGAGACCATTTAACTTAGCAAACAGTTTGAGTAACAACTGTTTCGTTTGTGAACTGGATTCCACTGGATAATTGTAATTACTGTACTGGTACGATGTTTTTTGAATAATAATTAGGCTGTAAAGTTTTCAGTCGCCTTATAATCGCGACCGACCACATGCCCCTTTTCCTCAACTCTAACCTGTCACATTCTTGAATGTCCAGATAGCATCCGTCTACGCGTGCGCGCAAGATATTTACTCAATATTATCGCTACTTCTTGTAACTAATTTACCTACAGGCTGTTTAGTTATAGTATTTATTTTGAGGACCTGAAAAAGAACGTTATGACACTCAATGTTTTTCCTTTCCCATGGTTTCCGAAAATGGGAGTCACTTTATATTTCAAATCTCCCATCTCAATACTCGGGGCAATACGGCACTATTAATTCTATTTACGTCACTAGATATTAGAATTAAGGAAAGGATTTTTAACGACGTGTTATTCATTCATTTATTTTTACACCAAGTTCAGTTAATTGTACAAATAAAATAAAATACAAGTCACCAGATAATAAAACAAACTGATACGACACCCCTTTTCGTACTTTAACACATGTAAATCAATCAGATATGGTTGACACTTGACGGGTTTTTATTCCACAGCTTATTAAATATATCTTTATCCAAGTAATGGAAGACGAGACTTACTTCTTCGTCCTCATCTTGAAATTCTTCGTTTTCCTGCTTCCTGTACAACTCGATTATGCCTGTAGAGCAGAAGATGAACAGAATGAAATAACACTAACTAAATATCCCAGAGAAAATTAGCTTACTTATTTGCTGAATGTAAAATGTAAATAAAATCGAAGTTTTACATTAATATGGTTTATAGATACAGTACATTCAAACGTCTTTGTAATATCAAGTACTGCTAACAGACCTGGCATGGCCAGGTGGTTAAGGCACTCGACTCGTAATCTGGGGTCGCGGGTTCGAATTCCCGTTACACCAAACATACTCGCCCTTTCAGCCGTGGGAGCGTTATAATATTACAGTCAATCCCACTATTCGTTGGCGAAAGAGTAGCCTAAGAGTTGGCGGTGGGTGGTGATGACTAGCTGCCTTCCCTCTAGTCTCACACTGTTATATTCGGGATGGCTAGCGCAGATAACACTGGTGTAGCTTTGCGCAAATCGTAAACCTCTTTTTTGTTTTTCACTAGCAAAGGATTATCTACGCACAGTCGTCACTAAGTCTGAACTGGTAAGATTACAAGGAAGACAGCAAGTCAAAAGCACTCACCTTCAACTCTTTGACCACTTTTGTATGACCGAATAAGTAGTTTTAACTGCCTCTATCGTAGAGCACCCAAAATCCAGAGCGCGTTTTATGTGAGAATGGAACGTGAACCTTCAACCCTTATATCCAGTCCAAATGCACTGACATCTAAGCCACACCCGACCTTATATTTCTTCTTCTGAAATAACTGTAGAAGCTCAAATAGAAAACTGAAAGTTTAGAAAAACCTAAATCACAAATATTAAGTAACTTTCAAAGAACTTGCCAAATAAATCTTTTAGGCTAATGTGATTTAAATTGCGCAGTAAACCTTTTTTAATTGACATGAACAGTTTTAATCTGATAAATGTAATATGAAACTTAGCAGTAGTTTGGTTTGTTTTGAATTTCGCGCAAAGCTACTCGAGGGTTATCTGCGCTAGCCATCCCTAATTTAGACTAGAGGGAAGGCGCTACTCATTACCATCCACCGCCAACTCTTAGGCTGCTCTTTACCAATGAATAGTAGGACTGATCTTCACATTATAACGCCCCTACGGCTGAAAGAGCGAGCATGTTTGGTGTGACGGGGATTCGAACCCGCGACCCTCAGATTACGAGTCGAGTGCCTTAACCACCTACCCATGCTAGGTTTGTGGTTTACAGACTTTTGATTTGACTGTAAATCTAATGAAAGTTTTAAATACATTTGTCTTCATTCTGTTTCTTTTTTTTTAATTTTCGTTGACTAAATCTTGTTGTGAAACGTATAAGTACTGGCGGCTGATTCAGCCATCCTAACTGGTTTCTTATGGTCCATCTTACCGAATTCGGTCTTTCCTTATTTTAGAGTTTTCCGAAGTTAGGAACATAATTCATTTGTCGATGTGGTATCAAATGCATTCGTTATGTTCTAACTTCAGATGCCATGTCATCGTATTTACTTCATATTTCGAAACAGAAATAAAATAAATCACCAGAAGCAGTGTACACCAGTTCCACCATCGCTGATATATTTATAGTTTAGGCACTGTCCAACTGTATATCAGTTGTATAACATTTGTCAACAATACTTTAAAAACAGTAGATGTAGATATGGAATACGACTTCAACCAAAACCTCGCTGTGTGTTTATTGTACTGTATTATTCTACAGCAGAATAATTCCTTCGTTGGCTAACTGTAGAATACTAGGCTTTATATTATTTCAAGCACTCGAGGAAGGAACTTATACTCACCTATTAGCTCTCCGTCTATATCTAGAACAGGGTGGGTAAAAATAAATTTCACATCTTGTACTTCTACGGGCAATCCGTCAGGAAATCTTGAGTCCTGGAATAAAACAAGTCATTTAATGTAAAAAATTCGATCTCACATAAATACTCCAGCCATTTATAGTTTTGAAGCAGTTTATAACGCTGAAAATCGGATTTCAAAACCTGTGCTGAGCAGAGCATAGATAACACATTACATAATCTGAGTGTCGCGGGTTGGAATCCCCGTCACACAACCGCAAGTTAGATAAATTATAATTCGTTATTTTATTTAATCATTAGTGACATTCAACTTGGACCAATAAAAAATGACGTTAGTTTTGCCTAGTCTACTTGAACCAATAAAATAAGACGTTAATTTTTCTAGGCAACTTGAACCAGTAAAACAAGACTAATTTTGCTTAATAGCAAAGGATGTGTCGGTTTTAACATTACTAATGTTTTAAATTAACTGATTGGTCAAAACTCTTATGACAACAATATAACTGCTACTTACCCCCCCCCCCCCCCATATTTCTCTTAATTTGTCCATTACCGTTCGTAATCAGAAATTTGTAAAAATGGCTTTTTTTATTGGTTAGAAGTTAATTTAAGTAAAGAACAATAAGCGGAATTCAAATTATCATCATTTTGGTGTGGACACATGACCACACAATATATCTGTGATATGTCACATACGCCGCTGTGCTATATCAACACTTGTTATTAACGAGTCATCATGCAGGTTAACGTAAATAATAGACAATATGCAGTAATGGATAAAATATTAAACTGCATTGCATAAACTGCAATACGTTACTGAATTATAAATTATTTTCAACATATTTTGTGTTAAAATGGAGCTACACTTTAATTAAATGATTTTAGTGAAGACAATTTAGAAATAAGTTAAATAAAAACACCTAAAAAATTTAAAGATTGCTCACAATGTATATGAGAAATAAATATTTAATTTTTTGGCACACAGGTTTAATAGAGAAGCTAAACGTGACATAATTTTCAAAACTTTGCAATATTTCAAAATATATTCAATTGCATAATGTCGCTGCGTAACTAAATGTTAAAAGTCGTAAAGTAAAAAAATTCCCACATTTCGAAAACTACTCATTCTTTTAGGAGTTTGAGGCCCCTTCAGATTCAACTTTCAGGTACTCGCTATTTTTAATATATACGATTTCCTTTTATTCTGGCCTGGCATGGCCAAGCGCGTAAGATGTGTGATTCGTAATCCAAGGGTCGCGGGTTCGCGCCCGCGTCGCGCTAAACATGCTCGCCCTCCCCGCCGTGGGGGCGTATAATGTGACGGTCAATCCCACTATTCGTTGGTAAAAGAGTAGCCCAAGAGTTGGCGGTGGGTGGTGATGACTAGCTGCCTTCCCTCTAGTCTTACACTGCTAAATTAGGGACGGCTAGCGCAGATAGCCCTCGAGTAGCTTTGTGCGAAATTCCAAAACAAACAAACCTTTTATTCTTGGTTCTTTCTTTATATTCTGAGTAAAAAAAAAAGAATTCTTAATATTTAATTCGTCTCTGATAAACACTGGAAATGGTTTTATTGTATGTGTAATTAGGCGTTTTTACTTACTGATTAAAAGTGAAACTTACATAGTTTGTAATAAAAGTAAAACTTACATAATTTGTAATAAAAGTGAAACTTACATACATTATTTGTAATAAAAGTGAAACTTACATACTTACATTATTTGTAATAAAAGTGAAACTTACATACATTATTTGTAATAAAAGTGAAACTTACATACTTACATTATTTGTAATAAAAGTGAAACTTACATACATTGTTTGTAATAAAAGTGAAACATACATACTTACATTATTTGTAATACTTGTTCTCACTGTTTCTTTCGTTGCAGCAACATAAGCTGAAACTGTTGTTCCAATTTCCACGGGAATTCTGGTGGATGTTTCGTCTTGGCTGAGATATTACAGAATAAATACAAGCAAAAAGTGTTCGAAATTAAAAACATGCAAGCATGTCTGACACCTTTTAAAATCGGAGCGAAATCTCTGTGGTTGACATTCCAATTATTTCAGTGTGTGTAACCAGTTTCCTTCACTATGTATCCAATATATCAGGTCATCCCATAAATAATGTCCAAAAATTTAATACAGAAAGTGCATCATCATTTCTATCTTTGTAGAAAGCTTTAATGACTAAAATATGTAGTAGGACGTATGTAAAAATATTCAAACAAATAAAAAAAACTAACCCAACTCCACTTTTTCACATCATTAATCTAATAAACCCTTATGAAGATGGATGTGTCTGAGGAGCACATTAGGTATATAATGCTTTATGAGTTTAAAAAAATACAATAGTGCAGCAGAAACTACACGAAACATTCAAGGTGTTTGTGGTGTGGAGTCTCTCAATGTAAGAAAATGTCGAAGGTGGTTTCAGAAGTTCAGATCACGTGACTACAGCTTAAGTGATACGTCACGTTCAGGTCGTCCTGTTGAGTTTAATCATGACTTGCTGTTGGCTGCACTTGATGAGGATTGTGTTGTAACAGTTGAAGAACTAGCACAGAAGCTTAACAGTTCAACAATTCACCGTCAACAGCAACAGCTTGGAAAGGTGTCAAAACTTGGAAAATGGGTTCCCCGTGATTTGACAGAAGCCAACCTTGGAGCAAGAGTGGACATTTGCACTTTTCTGCATTCTCGTAAACGTAACTCACCTTTTCAAAACAGGTTAGTGACTGGAGATGAAAAATTGATATTTTATGAAAATGTTAAGCGCCGCAGACAATGGTTTATTGCAGGTAAACTGGCTAAAGCACAGCCCAAAATGGGTCTTGTTAAGCATTTGATGGGATATTGTTGGTGTGATCCACTTTAAGTTACTGCCACTCAATGTAACGATTACATCAACTTTTAATGTCAACAATTAGAGTTCTTGAATGTTGCACTGCTAGAAAAGAGGCGTGGTTTGATCAATCGTAAAGATGTTGTGTTACACAAGGATAATGCACGACCCAATACAGCAAGCACCACATCTACAAAGATTGAAGAGCTAGATTGGGAAAAACTTCCACATCCTTCTTATTCTCCAGTCTTCGCCCCATCTGATTATTACCTATTCCGAAATTTGCAGAACTATCTTGATGGAAAAGCGCTTGGAACACATGAAGATGTCAAAACTACCCTCTCTACATTCTTTTCCTCCAAACCCCAAGACTTTTATAGAAGTTGCATTCAAAAGCTTGTGAATCGTTGGCAGGAAGTGATTGATAATAATAGAACATACATTACTGATATAACAACATTAAATTCGTTTGAAATCCTTTCTCTTTTTATGAACCTAATATCGGACATTATTTAAGGGATGACCTGGTAATTGGCGTTGCGTAATATTATCATCTGATTTGTAAGATTCAAAGTGCAATTAACTTATCTTTTAGACTGTTGTTTTTTACTATTGTATCCAGATGAAAGACAGAGGAAAAAGTGTACCAGAAAAACCTCTACGAAGCAGGGGCGTAGATTTTTTACACCCGATAGTGGGGATAATTTTTGCAACCATTTATATCAGTGGTTCCCAACCAGGGGTGCGAGATAGCATTCCAGGGGTGCGAGATAACATTTGTTTTGGCCACCTTCACCTTTATTCTTAAATAAGTAATTACTGTGAGGGGTGCGAGAACATATTAAACATTTTTAGGGGTGCGGAGCATAAAAAAGGTTGGGAACCACTAACTTATGTGGACTGTTGAATTTGCAAATTGGTAATCTCTGATTACATGAACCTGAAAGCTGTAAACATGCAGTCACAGAGTAATCTTGTTGCCACGTTACTTCAAGGTTTCCATGTAGGTTTGTATAAGTGAGGTGTTGTGAACAGTTTTCAAAATGTTAACAGAATAAAGACAAATGTGTCACAAATTAACTGCCACATGAATTTATTCCTGCACACTGCACAATATAAAAGATGGCCATTATACTTGACAAGGTTACTAATAGCTTTCATTGCATGAATTACATTTTCAAATATTAATAAAATTAGTAATTAACTTTGATAAGTTTATATCTACTGAAAAACTGTTTATGTTGTTTGATAAAAATAATTAAAATGTTTTTGCGAACTCTTGAAAATTACACGTCAATACAATGTAGGACATAATTATTCATACTTTTCGTTGAAGTTTGTTTGTTTTTGAATTTCGCACAAAGCTACTCGAGGGCTATCTGTGTTAGCCGTCCCTAATTTAGTAGTGTAAGACTAGAAGGAAGGCAGCTAGTCATCACCACCCACCGCCAACATTTGGACTACTCTTTTACCAACGAATAGTGAGATTGACCGTCACATTATAACGCCCCCACGGCTGGGAGGGCGAGCATGTTTGGCGCGACGGGGTTACGAACCCGCGACCCTCAGATTATGAGTCGCACGCCTTAAAACGCCTGGCCATGCCGGGCCTAAAATGGCGATCACGTTTGGTGTGACGGGGATTTGAACCCGCGACCCTAAGATTACGAGTCGAGTGCCTTAACCACCTGGCCATGCCGGGCCGATTTTTGTTGAAGTGAGATTCATTTAGTCTTCTAGTCTACATGTTCCCAAACGTAGACCTCCTTTGTGATGATCTGTTTATGAATTCTTTCATAAGCTCTTCTATATTTACCTTGTCGACCTCACCTTTGTGAGTATGACAAACTGCCACATGGTTGAGGCGGCACTAAGAGATAGTTGACCGTCTTAATGCAGAAAAGCTGCGTTCACATTCGCAGCTGGATACTGGACATACAGGCAAATTTTTCATTAGAAGAAACACTTCACTAAAACTCTGCTGGTTTGTTTCATGCATTTTACAGTAAGCATCCTTCGCACCTTTCAGAGATACTGCTTTTGTTGTTCCTTTGAACATGGGCAACTGAAACTCGAGCCATTGTGCAGAGATTTCTGGATAGAAGTTTATAACCGAGTTGTCAATCTTCCCAGACGTGATCATGTTCTCAAGTGCCAGATATTGCCTCAAGTCATTGTTGTCTGCATTGAATCTAGTGGTCAGATGTTCTATGACTGTGTCCACAAATTCAAAATATTGGCTTCTGTAGTAATCTCTAGCTGTTGCAGAATGGTGTGCTGAGTCATCACCTGTGATCCTTCTGGGGGGTCTGTGAATGCGTGGTAGTTCAATAGACACCAGATCTAGGGAAGTTACCTTTTTCTCAGCTTCATCAAATATCTTGTTGTAATTTTCCTCTGTTCGCAATACCCGCAATTGCTCAACTTTCATTGCAGATGTTTCAATCATGTCAGATATTGTCGCTGATTTTGCTTGGAATGCATGGATTAGTTCCTCTAATGCGGCTGATGGATGCTGAGCCATCAACAATCCTAAAACTGTCTTTCCTTTGTCAAATCTGTCAAGCAGACCTCGTGCTTTCACTGCTACAGCTGATTTTTCATTTGCTAATTCAGACAAAGAATCACCAATGTCACTGTAGTCATCATTAGCACATGTAATTGCAGATAGGCGGCACAACCAGCGTGTTTCCCATAGTGGGCGGATGTATTTAACTGGACCATTTTGGCTGTCTGACGATACAATATTTTCAAAGATTGTCTTGTATTTGCCTGACCTCTGAAGCAAGACACCAAGTTCATGTACGCACTGGATAGAATCTCGAACACATTCACAAGCTTCAACTGCATATTGCATTATTAAATTAGCCTTATGCGCTCCGCAGTGAAAAACAAAGCTGACGGTTGCTTCTTTTTTATTTTTGCCTGGCATCCACTGTACGCACCACTCATGTTAGCGGCTCCATCATAAGTTTGTGCTCTTAATCCTGACAGTGGTAAATTGAGTCTAGTCAGTACATCAAGTATGGTCGAGGATATTGTTTCAGCAGTTGTATTGGAAACACTTTACAAACCAAGAAATGTCTCATGAACGTCAAGGTTCTCATCTACGTATCGTACACATATTGCTTCCTGTTCAGCACCTGTAACATCTTGAGTGTCATCAACCATTAATACAAAGATTTTACTTTGCTGCTCTTCGTGTGCTATGTTCCTCAGTATCTGATGGCTGAACATCTCCATTATTTCATTCTGAGCCTGGGGTGATGTGAATGTGGTTTTCTTTGATTGTTTTGTTTGTTTTGGAATTTCGCACAAAGCTACTCGAGGGCTATCTGTGCTAGCCGTCCCTAATTTAGCAGTGTAAGACTAGAGGGAAGGCAGCTAGTCATCACCACCCACCGCCAACTCTTGGGCTACTCTTTTACCAACGAATAGTGGGATTGACCGTCACATTATAACGCCCACACGGCTGGGAGGGCGAGCATGTTTGGCGCGACACGGGCGCGAACCCGCGACCCTCGGATTACGAGTCGCACGCCTTACGCGCTAGGCCATGCCAGGCCGGTTTTCTTTGACAAGTAGGCTATCAACTCAAAATCTTCCTCTTCCAGGAGCTTCATTAACTGCAGGAAGTTCTCCTCCGTATCAGTGTGTCCACGTAATGCTAAACCTTGATGCAGTAAAACGTAAACTTCTGAATATTTTGACTAGACTTCTTTTGCATTCTTCCTGCTGCTTCTTTTTTCCATCACGTAGCTGGACAGTCACTGGAGTTACATCAAGTGAACCTTCTGGAGATATAGCGAATCTGTGCTGAGACGAGGATTGGTGTTCGTTGAATTTCTGTTTTGCCTTTTTCCAGTTGCAAAAACCGGTGGATATGAAGGTACACTCCACTGGCCTCTCTAATTTCTCTGTAAAAAGTCCTCTATTTTCCGCCTTGGCACAATGAAAGCATATGACTTTTTGAGTTTGATTGTCGAAGTGCAGTCATGGGAACTCAAACAACTTGCCCTGGAAGTTGATATTTTGAGATTTTGCTTTCTGTCGTGGTATTAGTTGTGCGTCTGGATGATATGGCTTTCCACACTGTATCTGTGGTGTGTCAGATTTTTCATTACTGCACAAACTTGTTTCACAAATATATGGTGGTTCATGATGTGCAATAGTTGCACAAGAATTTTCAGACTCGTCCTCTGATGAACATGGTATTTCCTCTGTATGGCAAGTTTCTATTCCTTTGCTTGAGGTTGGATTATCTGCATCAGCATTGTCACTTGTAATACTAGTAACTGGCTTGCAGAATTGTTTAATAGCGGAAATTTTCAGACGCTTGCTTGTCATAATTGGAATCTCCAGATGATTCCCAGATGACTCAACAGGCTAAAGTACAGTCTTTATTGAAAAACTCTAACGTACAACGAACGAAGATAGAACAGAATGGAAGTCGGACTGAACTGTACAATGTATTTAAGTCGAACGCGCGAACCTCACAGTGACTATCGAGCCGACTGATCGCCTGGGCATCGCTGGGACAATAATGTGTGCTAGTTACAACACAAGTAATTGCAAGTTTCTCGAAAAATACTTAAACAATCACAAATATATTATATTCCTGTTAAAGCACATCAAAGGCAAACACGTTGTGATATAATGTCAAAAAGCACGTCTATTAAATAAAAACACCTAAACAAAAACTAGCAATACAATTCGAGTAGAGGCTTCAGGCCGTTGAAATCGGTCCTTTTGTGTTTTAATTATACAAGAAAATACAATATTTTTACTATCTATGATAAGAGAATATATTGTTCTTTAACCATAAAACACCAGCACTTTATTAGAGGGCGGTGATAATCTGAAATTTCATGGATTAATAAGAGCCACAAACACAGGTCTAATGAGCTCTGTTGTAAAATCAAGGTTCAGAGTAAAGGGAGCGGAGGGGGTTGATGTAGGGCGCGTCTGGATCCGAGCGGCCCGAACCTGTCGTTAATTGCACACTGAACGTACGCTATGGCCAGCGTCTTCGGCAGCTAAGGAGAGTAAGGCGTTCGACAATAAAACCAGCTAGACATGCATAAGAACAAATGGCATAAGAAAACCACACAATATACACATAAGATTGATGCAACTACAAGCTGCAAATGGCCTGCCAGATCAAGATCACAGGAGTTTACGTTTGGGAGTAATATTTTCGAATTTCATGCTCTGTTCAATCTGTTGTGATGAAAAGTTTACTTGATCTTACACTACGTACAAGACGTAGGTAGATTCTGTGATAGTGCTTGCAAGCCTTGCATGTATACTTAGGCCTACTGACTGATACTTACGAACTATCGCTTAGATCGGAAAGCTTAGAAGCACACCTATATTAAAGATGTACATTTCGGCTTCTGAAAAAGCCTACATCTAAGCTTAATTATGTATTTCGATTGGTAAGAACACGAGAATCACAAGAACAAACACAATTTATAGGCCTGTGATGCAATAAAACAATTCAAGAGACCTAACTGTAGGGGGGGATGATTGTATGCATTATTCCCCACCTAAAATGAAGGGGGTATCCCCCATCCCCCCAGGATTTACGCCCCTGCTACGAAGGAACCGTGAAGGTTACTGTCTCGGTTATCCTACATTCTGAGACGTTATAAAACAAAAGATAATAAAAAGTCACGAGTTTTGGACTGAAACTGCAGTATAGGACTGTAGACAGTCTGAATACTTAACTAGTGCCTGCGAGTTTTCTGTAAGACACTATATTGTCTACAGTGTCCTTTGATCCACACCATACATAGTTTTAGTCACATTTTTCTCAACATTTATAGCATCCGTTACACATTTATAATAACAATAGTAATTGTTTACCTCTTAGTCTGAAACATTTAATACATCACGTTACCGTAATGTATAGCTAACAAATAAAATTAGTCATTCCTTTTAGCCTAACACGGTTTTCTTTAAGTGCGAAACGGATAATATTAGAAAAAATATATATACTCAAACAAAACACAAGATACAAGGCCAAAATAAGCATTTATTCATACACTCTCATGAAGAGCTGGGTTTGAAAAGAAGAGTTAGGTCATCTCCGTCAAACTGGAGATGATCTTAAATAGTTGACAATTTCGCTTCCCCTCAATGTGCGACCTTATTTCAACTTTCAGTGCTTCTAAAAACACATTCAACTTGTTTTTATAAATGCCTGATTCGAACGAAATGCCTGGTTTACTCACAATTTTAAAATGTGAATCTTGAACTCCATTAATCCTAAAAGTGTATTTTCACAAAGGGGGAGATGAGTTATATAGTTCTATAAATAGGCGGCGATGCCAAATGCTTTGTTATAACCATTTCTTGCCCAAGTCATTGGACTAGATTGCACCAAGTCGACGGTTAAAACAATAACGGCATTAACATCTTTCAGACAATACAGGAAACGCTAACTTGTAAACAAACACACTTATAAAATTTCACATCATTATTTAATAAATGTGGTATTTTTCTCTCTCACTAACGAAGTTTCAAATACTTTGATTCTTAATTTATCTTTAATCACTTTTTGCCAACTATTTATATTTAAATTTGCAGCATTCAAACAACTTTACCACAATAAGATTTTGAGTTTAGCCGTCAAAAACATTGTTAAAATGAATCTATACGAAAATTTAATCTTAGATGATTCAAGGTTCGATCTAATAGAAAAATATTTACTCTGTAATTTTTTTATATTTTAGCACTTATTACTATTATAATCTACATGATGAAAGCCTGGCCAATGAAAATTAACGTTATGAAATCCTTTAAATAGACCAGATACATAATATTCTATTATAGAAACAAGCTGTGGGGATTGGTTTGTCCACAAAACCATGCGGCTAATTCTAATAGTGAACGAAATGAGCCCACCATTGTGGAAGATAGTTTTGTTTTTCAGACTGTATATTCTCTGCACACTAATTTCAATTATGGTAATAATAACAAGTATAAAACGTTGTATATCTTTTATTTACTGAAAACACTATTTGAAGATACGTCATTTCTTCAGGTTTAGTCTGTATAATGTGGTATTTATTGTGTTTTTATACTTATATATTGTCGAAGGAAACGTTCAACCCTTTGTATCCTCAGCTGGATAGAAAACAATGTTAAAAGTATTCATGTTAAACAAACAACAGAAGGCGTAAGGTATTACGTCACATCTAATCATTGTATGATGGAGTAATATAACAAGTTGTTGCTACATATAAAATAAAAGTAGGTGTAAGGTGTTACGTCATGTCCAACCATTGTGTTGTGGATGGTACAATATTACAATTATTCATGCCATAAAATCACTAGTTAAATTGTTTTATTTTTACTAAACCCTAGTATTGTGAACATCTTAACGTACCTTAGTAACTTGTTTCAACAAATATAGCAGTTTTACGGTACTGTTTTGTAATTTGCTGTAATGTGTTCTAAACGAATCCAAAGTCATGGATAACAAGAAAGTAAATACTTACTTGAATTCATCTGTGTTTTCCTGATAAACGTACATGTCCTGTAACGAGTAAAGTTATTCTGATTCAGATGCATGCTTTCAATCACGCAAGGGTACAATGTTAAATTAACAAGTTTTTCTTTCTTACTAAGGAACAAAACACTGGCTACAATATGACAGAAGTTAAATGTTTTTTTCTTTTTCGCAGCAATTTCCAAGTTTCTTTACAAAAGAAAGCTGGCTTATTTGATGATGATGAACCAGTCTGAGGCATTACAGTTTGAATAGAACTTGGAGAAGCGACAAAGAAAATTATATTACAAATTTAACATGCTTAAGAAAGCCGTTTTCAAACTTCAAAGGTGACTTGTAGTGAGATAAACGTTTATAAGGTACACAGACCACTTTACTGTATTCAACGTTTCCTTGTAAATGTTCGCAACTAAAAATTCTGGCTTTATATGTATTACAAATAAACGTCTTGTGCAAGTAACGTTCATCATGGGTGATACGGAAAGCGAGTTATAGAAATTTTAGAATAAACAAAAACATGTTTTGTGTTTTGCTAAATGAATACACCAAGATACCTTGACGTGTGTACATAGTTATTTGTTTTGTTTGTATCAAAGTTACTAACGCTTTATACTGCTGTCCTTAATTTCGAACTTTTGACCAAATAAAGTATAAAAGGTCGACAGTACACCCACCAGCTCTGGCTTCTCCGTACCGAAGAATAGAGGGATTTACTTTCACATTATAACGCCCCTATAGATCCAAGAGTGAACATGTTTGATAATGGGTTTCAATCCTGCAAGTTGATAAATACAAGCCGAAACGTCCTACAAACCAGGTAATACAAAAAAGCTCAGAATTTATTTGGTGCAAAGAATGAGAATCTTCTGTTTTGGTATATTAATTTTTCTATTGCATGTTTCTAAATATTCTTCGGAATTCTACCATTTAGCACAAAAAATAAACTTGTTTGTCACGTTGGAGGTAAGATCTGACATGAACCTTTGTTGGAACAAGTTCACTTTAGTTTCCATGAAAAAATTGTGATTAAAACGTAATACTCAGTAGTTTTAATGTAGAAACTTGGTTTGAAACGTGATATATACACGAGTGTTCGTCTTTCTCTCGTTTATGGCGGCCACTTTCCAAGCTGCTTTTAAAAAGCTGTACAGAGGTAAACCTCAACATTCACTTTTGAAATGATAGGAAAACAGACATGAATAATGTTGATGTCAATTTTTATTTCGCAAGCAGAATATTCTACACTACATTATTAGTAGGATATTCTACACTACATTATTAGTAGGATATTCTATACTACATTATTAGTAACTATTCATATTTTAAAATGTGATGTAACTTAAAAAATAAAAATGTAAATTTAGTGTATGTTTTTGTTGAACGGCTCCTTCCATGACTGAAATACACAACAATTACTTTTCACGTTGGGAGGTATAAGTAACCCATAATGAAACACAATTAACCTTTTCAAAATCTATGAAATACTTTAAACTGATATATTAACTTAAACTTTTCCCGTCACTAGATACGGGTACTTTTGCTTAATACTCATAAGTAGAAACTGGGGAAAAATTTTGATAGAAAAATTGATGTTCGTAAATATATATTTTGAAATCTAAATTATCGAATAACCTCAAACACGTTAATCGAAGCATTTTCTGCAAAACAGCACTCTACGACCGTATTTATTTACAGCGCTATCTTGAACTGAACACAGGTCATATCACAGTACACACAGTTACAGATAAATATCTTTATACCAATATATTTTACTAGACTAAACGCAGTTTATATAAGTACTATACACATACTAAAAGACAAATATGATTATACCACTATATTCTTCTAGACTAAACACATATCATATAAATAAATACACACAGTTACAGACAGATGTCATTTTAGCACAATAGACCAAAAACACGTCACATCACAGTAAACATAGGGTTACAGACAAATATGCTTATACCACTAAATTCGTATAGAGTAGACACAGTTCATATAAATACTACACACACAGTTACATACAAATATCGTTACAGCACCATATCCTTCTCCTAAACACAGTTCATATAAATACTAAAACCACAGTTACAGAGAAATATAATTATAGCACTATATTCCTCTCTCAGACTAAACACAATACATATAAATACTACACACACAGTTACAGTCAAATATGGCTACAGCAGTATTCTTCTCCTAGATTAAAACAGTTCGTATCAGAGTATACACACACGTTACAGACAAATATGATTATAGCACTATATCATTCTCATAGACTAAACACAGTTCATATCACAATATACCAACTGTTACAGACGAATATATTTATCGCCCTATGTTATTATATACCAAACACTGTTCATATCACAGAAATGACACAGTTACAGACAAATATCCTTATAGCACTATATTTTTCTCCTAGACTAAACACAGTTAATATCACAATATACCAACAATTAGAGACGAATATATTTATAGCACTATGTTATTATATACCAAACACTGTTCATATCACAGAAAAGACACGGTTACAGACAAATATGGTTACAGCACTATGTTCATCTCCTAGACCAAACACAATCGATATTAGAGTATGCACACAGTTACAGACAAAAGTGTTCATAGCACTGTATTCTTATCCTGAAATAAACATAGTTCATGTAAATACTACACATACAGTTACAGACAAATATGGTTATAGCACTATATCCTTCTCCTAGACCAAACACAGTTCATATCACATTATACACAGTGTTACAGACAAATATGATTATAGCACTGTGTTCTTCTCCTAGACCAAACACAGTTCATATCACATTATACACAGTGTTACAGACAAATGTGTTCATAGCACTGTATTCTTATCCTGAAATAAACACAGTTCATGTAAATACTACGCATACAGTTACAGGCAAATATGGTTATAGCACTATATCCTTCTCCTAGACCAAACACAGTTCATATCACATTATACACAGTGTTACAGACAAATATGATTATAGCACTGTGTTCTTCTCCTGGACTAAAGAAAACAGTCAAATGTTATTTAAAATTGACTAATATTTGAGTTATGGTAATGTAAAATCACCATTATAAAATAATATCAGACCCATACTCAATTATATTTTAGCTAATTATGTGTATATGATCCATCATAAGATCTGAAATGCAAATTACTATAAATGATCATTATTTTGGTATAGGTGTCTTCATTGTTTTTGTTTGTTTTGTAGCTCACGTCATTGATTTCCATATGGAGTACAGTCACTACAAATTTCAAGGGCATGCTTAAATTTATAGTGCTGATACAGTCATGAGGTGTACTCCATTTAAAAGAGTTATTTCCAGGAATATAGTGTCACTCGACGATTTAGCACGTTCCCTCAAAAGCATCTCAATCATGCAAGCTGGATGGGGTTGGATTTCAGTGAGAGTAGAAATTTCCGTTTAATCCATTTTAATTATTAGAAAAAAAAAGTGTCACCTGCTTAGTGCTATAAAGGTAGATGCTACGATCCGTTAGGTCGAGGTCAGAACAAAACGTATCAGCACCTCCTAGCCCAATATGCGGCAAGATGTGGCATCCTATATGATATTAGTACATCACGCACCAATGCTCACATCATACTTACACAACCACTATATGTGTTACGTTATCCAACTGCATGAAATTAGGGTTTAATCTGGTTCTATATTATCTGCGAGTCAGTATATGCTTGTTATTTGGTTGCAGAGTGAAGCGTGAAATATTTCAATAAAGAATACGTCGTGAATCCACTAAATGCATTAATTCTTGGCGCTATTCTTTTTTGAGACTTTATGTGAGTGAAATTAACCTTAATGGCCGCCTACCTCTTTATTGTTGCCTTTTCAACGAAACAGCGTCCAGATTTGGCTACAAATATCTGACACAGTCTCGAAACGGGTATCCTACGTGGCTGGAACGATCCGCAATCGAGGAACAGTAACAGAAAATATGTACTAATTATTTACATGGTACACTCTTTTCTGTCAAGGCTCTCTCAAGCTTAAGTTTTGTGCAGCTGGATATATATACGTACCATATAAATGTATGCATACACAGATCGTAAAATGTACATAATTGTATGTATGTGTGTGTGTTATGAAAATACGGCAAGCAAAAGAAAGATCCAACGGAAGAGCAACACAACCAATAATAAGTTAAAAATTATAGTGTGGGGATTATAATATGCATCTTGGATTTAGAGGTATTTGTCGAATTATACTCTACAAAGTGGCATGAATACACCTCTCTGTTGAAAGATGAAAGCAGATATGAGTGCTCACAGCTTACAAAATCTCATATTTCTCCCATATTTCATTATCTAAAGGCAGTTCTGGGAAGATGGCTGCTTAGAAGAGAGAAAGAAAATAACATAAACCAACAAGTTCTTTAAATGGACCACTGAGATGTTTGGTTAAACGTACCTCTGAAGTAGGCTTACCAGTCCCAATGTGTATGTATTTGTACGTACATAACTCTAAGCACATATAACGGTGTTTAATTCTTCGCACACTTTAAATTTTGTCAACATACAACATTTAAACAAAATACCTTACGTATCTTAATATTTCCTGGCATGTTCATACAGTATCACTGACGCCACCTACCCTAATTCAAAATTCATTTACTTACTTTTTCCATTTCATATTTACTAAAATCTGATGAACGACTGCATCAGTCCGAACAGTGGAATATAAGCAATTCTATAGTTGGAAGATTCTGCTTTAATAATTACAAGATTTCGATCTATATGTATAGATGGGGACGTTATCAGATAACTGTAACCTGATAATGTCCATGTGGACACTACGGGTCGAAACGTTGTAATCCTTAAATCAGAATTTCTGTGTTATGAAAGTACATATTATTGTATTTTTGGACTTCGTTAAATTTGTTGAAGAAAAATGTCGAGTTTCATTATAATCAATCCTGTATTATAACTGGCATCTATAATCAATCCTATATTAGGGAAAAATAAATTATTGTTTTAAACAGAATGTATGAAACTTATGTGTTTAAAACTTAAGTCTGAAAAAGTTGTCTTATGGTAATAGGTCACTATCAATCTATTCTCGTGATTTAGCTGATACAGAATAATAAGGCGTAAGAGTTTTTCCCATACCACTACTGAACTAAAGTTTAGGTTTATTTAAAAACATATACTATATTATGGAAATATCAGGGAATATAGAAGAAAAAAATCCTATAAATTAATTTTTATAAGGGTTTAGAACAGCTAAGAAACTTACTTGAGTATTTTTGTCGTAAATATACAAAGTCCGAGAAAAAGCATTCACGGCTAAGGCAATTGTATCCGCCAATGTTGACAGTATTTGACACTTGCTAGGCCTAATACACAAGGTGTTGATAGAATCTCGTAAAACTTTATTTTGTCCAGAATGAACATGAAACTTGAACAAAAAGAAAAGTAAATTGTGTAAAATTAGTGGTAACAGATACTAGGTACTATATTTATAAATATTTAATACTGTGCAATGAAACTTTTTCTAATGTCACATATGAGTAATTATAAAGACCGGTAGAACTAAAACTACTTATTTTACAAGTTCGTTTTATATTTACACAATATGATTGATATCATGCCAAGAGAACTAAGACAGGTTCTTGTCCAAATTTTTCCTTATATTTATTAAAATGCAAGGCAAACTACAATGCCAAGAAAATCAGTGCTACCTTCACTGTATATTATGTAAACAATATGCCTTTTAAAAAATGTCTACATTTTAAACACACACATTTTCAATGTATTTTATTAAGCATTACAATACCATATTTTGTCTAAATGTTTGTTTATTTTGAATTTCGCGCAAAGCTTTTGTTTTGTTTGTTTGTTTTTGAATTTCGCACAAAGCTACTCGAGGGTTATCTGCGCTAGCCGTCCCTAATTTAGCAGTGTAAAACTAAAGGGAAGGCAGCTAGTCATCACCACCCACCGCCAACTCTTGGGCTACTCTTTTACCAACGAATAGTGGGATTGACCATCACATTATAATGCCCCCACGGCTGAAAGGGCGAGCATGTTTGGCGCGACGGAGATGCGAACCCGCGACCCTCAGATTACGAGTCGCACGCCTTAACACGCTTGGCCATGCCAGGTCATTTTGTCTAAATAACCAAGTGAAGTGTGAAAAAATCATTTCAGTATTCTAACACTCCGACACTTGGTCTTGAGACGAAGTGGTCACACGGTGCCTAATGCCAATTCCTGAGGGGAAGTGATAGTGTGTTCAGAAGTTCAGAAAGTAGGAAATTATATTAACAAATTACACTTACAATGTTAATATAAATATAATGTTTAGTATGCACGCATGTGTACATTAGAGTTTCAAAAGGGTTTGGCTGAACCTTCTACTTTTGTTTCTGGTATTTCTCTAATAGAGCATTGTTGAAATGAACTGACATCACTAAGAGCAAACGTGGATGATTATTGATATCGTATCTTCAAGCGTTGTCGTGATATCGTAAACAAATCTAATATTAATGTCAGCATGCCACGAATTTGTCAATGACAAGCCCGACGTGCAAATGCAAAGTGCTGTTAAAAGGAAAATTATTTTGAGAAAACAGTAACCACTCCTTTTTTTCTTGACCACGTTAACAGTAATCTTTACTCCAGGTACGATGCACATGTAAAGCAAGTCAGAAGTATATCAATATATAAAAATACAAGTGTTACAGAACTGGGTTATCAAGAAATTGTGTGTATATCATGATATTCTAGATTAGTAGTAGCAATGTTAACAAAAATAGTAATAGCTTCATCAACAAATAAAAAGAAAAAAATTTAAAACTTTATGGAGAGGGGCTCCCTGATGTATCAGCGGTAAAGTTACGTACTAACAACTTAAGCATCTGAGGTTAGATTCCCCACGGACGCCAGTGTACAAATGACCCATTGTGCAGTTTTGCACTAAGAAAATAACAACAACGGAGAATGTATTCTTGCAGCATTAGCTCTGGAAATGAGGAGTTTTCTGCATTTGTTAAGCCTAACAAAGTCAAATTCAAGTGTACTGAAGAGCTGATTCTAGATGGTATCACGAAAGCACATGGCAATAAACCATGTATGCACTAGAGTCAAGCAAGTACTTGAGTGTTAAACCTCGTATCTTAAGACGGTACTTCCTCCAAAAAAAAGTTAAATGTGCTAACCTCAATCATGCCTTTGTAAGTAGTTTTTCTAGTATCTTGCTTCTAACGTCCATGGAAATATCCAAATCAATATGTTTTCCTTTTGAACGATGTTGTATTATAAGTCCAATGCAAAATAATGGAATTGACCGTCACATTATAACGACCCCTCGGCGATGCGAACCCGCAACCCTCAGACTACAAGTCACATGCCTTAACCCACCTGGCCATGCCGGGCTTATTGTGAGATTCTTTGACAACTTCTTTTTACCTCAACTGTAATTGTTGAACCAAAATTTAAAATTATAGTCTTCCGTTGTGAAAACTAATTCATAAAGTGAAAACAAAAGTTGGATTTATAAAGTTTGTAAAATAGCGATAGATTTTAATGGATTAAAAATTATGGAGTAATAACAGTTTTTAATGGGTTAAAATTTGTTGAGTAATAACATATGGTCATGCCGGGCCATATGTTGTATAAGTAAAATATAACCTATTCTGAGGCCGGTAAACCCCCGATAAAATATGTTGATGATATTTTCAGTGATGTCGAGAAACCCACTTGTTGAGAAATTTATATGCAAAAACGGCTCGTTTGGGTTGAGAAAATATTTTACATAGAAGAGCGAACAACGTTTCGACCTTCTTCGGTCATCGTCAGGTTCACAAAGAAAGAGGTAACTGACCGGAAGCTGACCACATGTTTGAAAGGGGTTGTGTAACTGTGTGTCGAAATGTAGAGGGCGGTATTAGATGTTTGAATATATAATTTTATTTATATTAATATAGGTATAAAGGCGTTCCTTTATATTGGTTTATTTTGGGTTTAAGTTGTTGTATAAGTAAGGCTTCTTTAATTTTGCGTTTGTTTATGTTTGTTTCTTTAGTTAGTATTTGGGTGTTTTCTATGGTTATGTTGTGTTTATTTGACTTACAGTGTTCAAAAATGTGTGAAGGTGACTTTTTGTGCTCTTTGAATCTGGTTTTCATTTTTTTACTCATTTCTCCAATAGAGAAGTCGTGGCAGTTATCACATTGTATTTTATAAATAATGTTGGTGTGGTGTTTGTCAGTGTAGTTTTTACATAGTATAGACCTCAGTTTTGTGCCTGGTTTTTGAATAAATTTGGTATTAACTGGAATGTCATATTTTGTTAGTAGTTTTTGCCAAATGTTGGTTATTTGTCTCCTGATGTCGGGAATATATGGTATGCAGCAGTATATGGTTTCGTGATTTTTTAATTCATGGGATATTTTAACTTTTGTTAGTTGATTTTGCTTTTTGTCTAGGTGTGTGTGTATAACGTTTTCTACAATTTGTGGAGGAAACTTATTGATGTTGATGATGTATTGTTTTATTTTGTCTAATTCGTTGTTAATTTTATCTGGTGAGCATAGTTTTATGACTATTTATTTGGTTTCTTAGTATGTTGAGTCTTTGTTTTGTTTCATGTGCTGAGTCCCAAGGAATGTACAGTCCATTATGGGTGATTTCTGTTTTAAATTGTGTATCAGTTCTTGTAATTTTGAGGTTAAGAAATGATATTTGATTGCTTTCTTCCTGTTCACATGTGAAGTTAATGTTGGGATGTATAGAGTTAATGTGATTGAAAAAATTAAGTATGTATTCTGTAGATTCGAATCCCGCAACCGTGTCATCTACATATCTGTACCAGTATAGTGGTGGATGTAATGCTGTGTTAATTGCTTGTGTTTCAACTTGTGTCATAAAAATATTGGCTAGAACTGGTGATACTGGGTTGCCCATGCTTAGGCCATTTGTTTGTCCACATATAAATCGTTTAACTACAATCTTGGTAAATACATAGCATGGGCATTCTCCAAACATGTAACATCAGCCAGCTCATTCATCAAAGACTCTTTTAATTTCAAGTCTAATCTAAATCAACTTAATCATAAAGCCTTAATGGCCAGTTTCGATGTTATATCCCTCTTTACAGAAGTTCCAACCACTGAAGCCTACAAGATAGCCTTAGAACTCTATATCCGAGACCCTAACCCAACTATAGAAATTCCCAGTAACCAGTTAGCAACCCTCATAGAATTCACCACGATAAAGACAAACTTCATGTTCAACAACCAAAACTATATACAAACAAATGGCCTAAGCATGGGCAACCCAGTATCATCAGTTCTAGCCAATATGTTTATGACACAAGTTGAAACACAAGCAATTAACACAGCATTACATCCACCACTATACTGGTACAGATATGTAGATGACACGGTTGCGGGATTCGAATCTACAGAACACATACTTAATTTTTTCAATCACATTAACTCTATACATCCCAACATTAACTTCACATGTGAACAGGAAGAAAGCAATCAAATATCATTTCTTAACCTCAAAATTACAAGAACTGACACACAATTCAAAACAGAAATCCACCGAAAAATCACCCATACTGGATTATACATTCCTTGGGACTCAGCACATGAAACAAAACAAAAACTCAACATACTAAGAAACCAAATAAACACAGCCATAAAACTATGCTCACCAGATAAAATTGACGATGAATTAGACAAAATAAAACAATACTTCATCAACATCAATAAGTTTCCTCCACAAACCGTAGAAAACATTATACGCACACACCCAGACAGAAAGCAAAATCAACCAACTAAAGTAAATACAGCTCACGAATCAAAAAACCACGAAACCATATACTGCTGTATACCATATATTCCTGACATCAGCAAACAAATAACCAACATTTGGCAAAAATTAGTAACAAAATATGACATTCCAGTTAATACCAAATTTATTCAAAAACCCGGCACAAAACTGAGGTCTATACTATTTAAAAACTACACTGACAAACACCACACCAACATTATTTATAAAATACAATGTGATAACTGCAACGACTTCTATATTGGAGAAACAAGTAGAAAAATGGAAACCAGATTCAAAGAACATAAAAAGTCACCTTCACACGTTTTCGAACACTGCAAGTCAAATAAACACAACATAACCATAGAAAACACTCAAATACTAAATAAAGAAACAAACATAAACAAACGCAAAATTAAAGAAGCCTTACTTATACAACAACTTAAACCCAAAATAAACCAATATAAAGGAACGCCTTTATACCTATATTAATATAAATAAAATTATATATTCAAACATCTAATACCGCCCTCTACATTTCGACACACAGTTACACAACCCCTTTCAAACATGTGGTCAGCTTCCGGTCAGTTACCTCTTTCTTTGTGAACCTGACGATGACCGAAGAAGGTCGATACGTTGTTCGCTCTTCTATGTAAAATATTTTCTCAACCCAAACGAGCCGTTTTTGCATATAAATTTGATGATATTTTGGTATTGTTACCACACATTACAGACAAAATTCAATAATTTATAAACCATATGAACTGACAACAATCCACAATGGAAGTAAAAAACGATAACAAACTGTTATCTCTTGAAGTGATAACCCATATCTACAGAAGTTTATAAGAGAACCCATAATACTCGTATCTTAATTATAAATCAAACCACTTAAACGGCATAAAGACGGGTACTTCATATACTATCTGGTTTCAAGAAAGAACGACATTCTTTTTAGCGAAAAATTCAATAAATTGGAAAAAAAAAACGTCACTTCAATTCTCATTAACAATGGAACTATTGATAAAGAAGATAAACCCCAAGGATAAGCAGAAGGAAAATTACAGACATGTAGCCATATTCCACTATGTCAAAGGTCTTGGAAAGCACGGATGTAAACAATAAATTCAGAACAGTATTAAAAAAAGACACTACACAATACGGTCACAGTGAGCACATACCATACCACTTAAAGGGTCTAACAGACAGAAAAAACACACCATTTACAGCATTACCCATGAATATGTGTTCCAATACGTGCGATATGTCTGCAATAACCCATCATGCTAGAGTAGGCCATACGATACATTTTATAGGATACTGAAAGAAAACGAATATACAAGAATGATAAAAGAAGCGTTCTACATTTACCTAATCAGTAAAACCAGCTGGCACACAAGACAGCTAAACTTAGGTACTAAAATAAATATAGTCCTTCTCTGGACTTCTCTGAAAACAGCAACTGAAACGTAGAATAAAATCTAATTAATAATTAATATCTAGTTGATTGTTTGTTTGTTTTGCAATTTCGCGCAAAGCTAGCGAGGGCTATCTGCGTTAGCCGTCCCTAATTTAGCAGTGTAAGACTAGAGGGAAGGCAGCTAGTCATCACCACCCACCGCCAATTCTTGGGCTACTCTTTTACCAACGAATAGTGGGATTGACCGTAACATTATAACGCCCCCATGGCTAAAAGGGTGAGCATGTTTGGTGCGACGGAAATTCGAACCCACGACTCTCAGATTACGAGTCGAACACCTTAACACACCTGGCCATGCTGGGCCTATCTAGTTGAATATAACAAAACAGTTACTAATAACCAAGGCGCTCGAAAAGGTTACTAGCCATGACAATGATTGAAATCTGACCGCCATAACCTTACCATTGTTGTAATTTAAACTGTGAAATTGATTCACTACAGAAACTTCTGTAAAGAGTTACGAAGCAAATCGTTTTATTCAAACATAAGTCGTTTCTTAACTGTATTTCCAAATCATGGGTGCTTTAAAAATTCAGTGAGATTCACATCGGTTGTTGATGTGGTAGGATGATAGACCGTTGCAACAAATTAGATCTTGATAAAATCACGAAATACATATTTATACGTGAAGGCGAATTCCATATATTTCTAGCAAAATAAATGTCTTACGTAGACCCAAAGGTAACTGCTCTCAATATTTTCTTTTAAGAAACAAGAACTATTGGAAGAATGTATATAACTACCTGTACTTTTATTTGTGCTTACCTTTTTAAATGGAAGCTGTTCTCTTCCTACATCAAGTCCTGTCAGAAAAAGAGTTGTAATAGTATTAAGTACTTTGGTTTATTTGAATATCTTATCTATAATACACATTAACATAATATAAAGCTCATAAAAATATATTCAAGATTCAATCTATTGGAAAATTGCACCACACTCATACAATTTAAGTATATATGCATAACGTTGGTTAAATATTAACTAAAATGAATAAAAATGAAACATTTCACACTTGTATAATGTACATTAAATGTGTTAAAATTCAAGTAAATCGACATTAACTGTACCCAATCCAATTTGAAGTTGTTGTTTTACATTTATTTGTATCTACTTAATCAATAAAAGTTGTTGTTTAAAGAGCGTGTAGTAATATTAACTTATTATTGGGTTGGTGATAACGAACATTAGTTTAAAACCTACAACGGCCAAAACACCTTTATTATGTTTGAAGTAAATCAGAACACCAACTACGTAATATATATAATTAATTTAATTGGCGTTTATAATTCTATAAAAATTAGTAGGTTTGGTAGATTATACATATATATACATTTCATTAATAATTATAACGTTATAACTATCAAGATCCTTTTGGGAATATTTTGCTATCTCGTAAGAACTGTTGGATTCTCCTAATGATTACTGGCCATTCATTTTACAGAATTTGAACAGAAATAGTTGTCAAGATTAAGAAAGTTTTTAAATAGAAATTTTAACAAAAATACATCTATTTTTAAACACATTTTTTAAACTAATATGTCCATATATTTATCCTTAAGAAGCTAAATTTGGCTGTATGTTTCATGTTTGATTAATTAACATCAACAAGATGCAATGATAACAGAAACACACTGAACAAAATTAACTGCTGGTTCTTCCGATGTTTTTTGAAGAGAAAATCCAGAAATTCTAAACAAAAGAAAAAAGAGGAAAGTAAGCCAATTCTCCATTTTAATTTCCAAGGAAAGTAGTTTCCAGTTTTTATTTTGTTTTTTCAGTAGGAGAATATTAATACAGTCAAATACAATAATTATTTTGACTAACATATGAATTCGAAACCGTTTCGGTATTTTCAAATGATATTTTTTAATGACGTAGAAAAATCGTAAAGGATAGTAGTAACAATAACATATTATTTCAATTTTTTAGATAAACTTTGGTTGTGTATCACCTAGTAAGGTTTTTATTTTTGCATGCAAACATTCAAAATATGCGTCAATGGCACAAAATACATGTAAATATATTCCAATATTTTAAGTAGCAAAGCACCTATTATAATAATAATAAAAAGAACTCAAACATAAGTGCTAAACTTCACTCCAACAAGCTTGAACGATCTTGGAAGAACAAAAGAAAGGTCATCCATCTGGGATCGCATAAGGAGTTTGAGAAACTTTGTGGGAGGGCACTTAGATTTGAGTTTTATAAATTATCAAAATATAGTTCAATAGCATTATTAAATAGAGCTTGAATAATAAACAAGCATGTGTGAAAAGAAGGTATTAGGCTAAGAAAGAAAAAATAAAAGTTTAACATTCCCACTCGCTTCTTGTTTGCAGTCGCTTCTCCCCATTTTTGTGTTTTTCTTTTTTACTTTTTGAATGATCACAAAAGAAACAAAGAATACTTCAGAAAATGGGATGAACACAGATGATTCATTTTGCACATTTTTTAGTTTGTTTGGAATTAAGCACAAACCTACACAAGAGGTTATTTGTGCTCTGTCCAACACGGTTATCGAAGCTTGGTTTCTAGCGGTATAAGTCCGTAAACATACTGCTGTGCAACTGAGGATCTTTGCATTTTTTCTTTATTTCTCATAAATTCTGTATCTTTTTAATGAAAGTATGAAATAAAGAAAACTTCTGTTTGATATGAACCCTTTCAAAACAAGCAACAATCATAAAAAATGGTGTAAATGTTATTTCAAAGAGGTCACTTTAACAAAGAAAATAAAGGATCTCCTCCTTCGTGTTTTATTTTTGTTATAAGTTAATTAAATGTTCTGCGACACAATGAAGTAAGATAAACGAAGGCCCGCTATAAAATAAGCGGCATTTAGAAAAAATTAAAAGTATTATAACCTTCCTAAGACTTGTTGTGCATGTAGAACAAGGTTAAAATGAGAGATTGGTCTTCTTATTGTCTTAGTAGATTTTAGGGACATCGGTTTAATTCTGAAGTGTATTTCCGCGAAAGTAATATAATTTATAAACTTTCCAAACGTATCATCCACAACAGTGGTTTCCAACCTATTTTATGTCCCGCACCCCTAAAAATTTTAATATGTTCTCGCACCCCTCACAATAATTATTTATTTAAGAATAAATGTGAAGGTGAACAAAACAACTTTTTATAATTAGTTTTTAGTTAAATAAAATCGAACGTAATATTTGAATATATAGGATAGTACCCTTAATATAAACAAAAAAAAACTGAAATGTTATCTCGCACCCCGAAGGGATGCAAACACCCCTGGTTGGGAACCACTGATCTACAACACTTAAGTTGAGCCTCGTTATAAATGTAAAACTAAAACAGAAACTACATTACATTTCTAAATTTGAAATTGAAGTTTATAATTTACAAAATTAGGCTCTTAATGACAAAATTCTTCTTGAACATAAAAAACACACAGAAGAAATTTTTACACCAGTAAAATAAATAACTTTAAAATTTACATGTCAAAGAAATAAGTTGGTCGCCATATCTGCTATGACATTACTTAAAAAACAGAAGTTAAGGCTTTAGTGAAAAGGATTGTTTTGAACACGAAAACTAGTGACGGAAGAAATTGTATACCTTATCTAATTCACAGATCACTCTGTATAATAACCACACCAAAAATAATAAACTTATCCGATCGTCAAATAACTCTCAGTTATTTATATGTGTATGTATATATATATATACACATATGTAAAGATGTTAGAAACTTCTTCCTAGCATCGCAGAAATTTTAATCCCCTACAGTAAATAAAGTTTCCCCCTCATTTAAGACTAAAATAAAACCCGTCTGGATTCAAGCCCACTAACTATCAAATGCCGTAATGGAAAATGTAATCTAACGAAAAATAGAATCCTCGACCTTAAAGCTTTCAAATGTAATAAATACGATGTTACAAACAAACCTGGCGAAAGTAACTAAATTATCATTGTTAAGTGAGATTCTTTATGATAAAGGGATCAATAATCTCTTCTTAGATGGTTCATATAAACTGTTAAGTAAGTACACTTTGAACACTGCATTACCTTAACCTCTAACTAGATTTCTAATCCTTTACTATATCAATTTTTCTTGTAAATGCCTGACATGGCCTGGTAGTTAAAGTGCTCAATTTGCAATCTACGGGTCGTAGGTTCGATATCCAATCACCGATCATGCTCTACCTTTCATCCCTAAGGATATTATAATCTTACGGTTAACTCGTTGATAAAAGAGTAGCCCAAGAGTTGGCGGTAGGTGGTGATGACTAGCTGCCTTCCCTCTGGTCTATAACTGATATTGGTATCACTAGTGGCATTATATATTGATTGGTATGAGTGTTAGGTAATATTAAAAATAGGGAGATTTGATCTCAGTTTGAGAGTCGCAGGCTCTGATTCCCGTCCCAACAAATGTGTTCGCTCTTTCAGCCGTGTAGGCGTTATACTATGCCGGTCAATCCCACTATTCGTTGGCAAAAGAGTCACCCACGAGTTGTGGGATTGACTGTAACATTATAACACCCATACGATTGAAAGAGCGAGCTTGTTTGGTCGGATGGAAATCCGAACTTGCGATCCTCAAATTGCGAGTCGAACGTTCCAGCCATTTGGCCATGCCGGGCCTTCTTGAAGAAGACAGACCAATGTTCTCTCGAAACATGTATTACGCTCCACCATAAATAAAACTTTCTCTTATGCTTATAAGTTACTCTTTGCCTACCTAGTATTATACATTCTTGTAATTGAAACATGTGACAAAATATCTTTGTTTCACAATAATAAATAACTGTGGAATGTATGGACTAATTTTATTCAGTTAAAGTAATGACAACGAAAGTTTTTGTTAAATGGCTGAGCAAATATTTTCGAAAGAATGAAATGTAAGAAAATGTTAATGAAAAATTACAACATATTAGAGTCCATGAAACGACTAAAATCGCTGAGGCCGTAGTGACAAAATTGCAAACACACGTTTTTCAATGAATCATATATAGTTTTTAAACTGATTTTTATATATATTTCTTTTCTTATCAAGGCTCCATGGCCAGGGGGCGCCCAAAGAAATTACACTACTTTTCCTCCTGCTCCTAATTCGACCCCGCAGCCCGCTCTTTGTAAATGACCCAAATCGTTTTAGCATTTTCATTACCCACCTACAGTCTTGGATTGTGCGGTAGGTGAAAACTCTGCACTGCGTTCCACCCACTTTTGCAAAATATCTTGTTCGACGTAATTGAGAACGAAGTTTTCTAAGAAGTCAGGATTTTCTTGTAGAAACTCTACCACTTCAGATGATGATAAATCTAGAAGAAATTCACATTTATTCTTACTTTGCGAGAAAAGCAATTTGTATCTAAAGGTCTGAGTTAGTAAATGTTAAAATGTTAGCCTGCTACATTTCCATTATTTCTAGGGTCGTACTTCAAGTTATGTCGTCCATTCATTACTACGTCAGTTTCACCGAAAATCGACCATACTTTATTCCAGCTATTGCAACCAAGCTGTGAAACATTTGAATGCTATATGAAATAAAATAAACGCGAACATTAAAGTCTTTTCTTGAACATTAGATTTTTCAGGGATTTTACAAACGTTTATTTTCAGAACAACAACATATACGATACATAGGATATAAGACTATATATGGTATAGGTAGAGAAAGCACTACAAAATGCTTTCTCTACCCATACCAGCCGTTTTTACATGTATAATTTTCTCTACAAGTGGGTCTTCTTGTCATCAAGGATAAAATACTAGTTCAAAATACCTTCAAGTGCGAGACATCTCTCTCTGAATTAGAACTGCTGACCAAATACATGAGCTGTCAATGCCATTATTTTAACTGAATAATGGAAACTACTGTGCAGAGCGTGTTCAGCGGCATATTACAGCTCTAACCTTGAATCTTAGGATCTGCAGGCCTGTCACAATAAGTATTAAATCATGCATGACCTTAGCAAAAAAATTGAACATTATAATAAATAGTTTAATACAACTACAATACAGTTTAACTTTTTCGCATGCTATATGTTTCGTAGTTTCTAACATTATACACATCAACAAAGTTTATAGATGTGTATGATAGCCTACTCTATTAATAGCTTAACTTGAAGAGATGATATGAAACACGTTATATAAAAGTTAAAGACAAGGCTATGTACAGAATGCACATATATATATAAAATTGTATCTAAATCTTGCAAAAATAAAACATCTCTCCATCTTTTATATTTTCTTGCAAGTAAAACTTGGATAAAAGTTCTCGGGCAATTATAAAAACTTTGGAATCATGAACAAAACGTGTTGACTTCACTGAAAGTTCTCACGTAACAGTAGACAGAACAAAACACAATAAAGTACAAACGTGTTTTTATTTTAAGATTATTTATGAAATAATGACTCAAAAAATGTTTTTGAACAAACAAAACCAAAACAACACATGAAGACGCTACTAGATATATTGATATTGAAGTATATTATAACAGTGACCTCCCTTCAACACTTGATCGTCAGTTCCAGAAAATTGCCTGGATGGACTGTGAGTTAAAAAATTTAGGAACCTTATTTTAACAGACCGGGAACAGCTTCTATTATAAAACTATCAGTTCATGATTCAGTTTTAAGAGTCCTGAAATAAGATAAACGATTTAAAATATTTCACGAGCAAAGTTCCTATCAGTGAAACGTACACACAGAGTAACTTTAATATAAAATAAGTTACTATGGCTACCAGTCTTGTTGATGGTACCGTATTAATATAGGTTACTATGACTACTATTCTTGTTGATTGTACCGTGTTAACATGAAATAAGTTACTATGGCTACCATTCTTATTAATGGTACCGTATTAATATGAAATAAGTTAGTATGACTACCATTCTTGTTGATTGTACCGTATTAATATGAAATAAGTTACCAGGGCTACCATTCTTATTAATGGTACCGTATTAATATGAAATAAGTTACTATGACTACCATTCTTATTAATGGTACCGTATTAATATGAAATAAGTTAGTATGACTACCATTCTTGTTGATTGTACCGTATTAATATGAAATAAGTTACCAGGGCTACCATTCTTATTAATGGTACCGTATTAATATGAAATAAGTTACTATGACTACCATTCTTATTAATGGTACCGTATTAATATGAAATAAGTTACTATGACTACCATTCTTGTTGATGGTACCGTATTAATATGAAATAAGTTGCTATGACTACCATTCTTATTAATGGTACAGTATTAATATGAAATAAGTTACTATGACTACCATTCTTGTTGATGGTACCGTATTAATATGAAATAAGTTACTATGACTACCATTCTTATTAATGGTACCGTATTAATATGAAATAAGTTACTATGACTACCATTCTTGTTGATGGTACCGTTTGAGCTGCTCCTTGTCATTTTTCTCCTGCTTCTCTTCCCTTTGTAAAATATTTTATCTGCAAAAGAGAAAATACGTTGTGTATAAACATGAAGTTCAGAGCACGATGTGTAGTGTAATAAGTAGTGAAAACTGATTCATGTAGGTTTAATGCTTCAGTTGCTCACAATAAACAGAACTATCCTTATAAAAGTATATGTTTTATGGATTCTTTTAAACCGTTCGTGGACACAATGTGGGTAAGAGTAACATAAATACCTGATAGTTAAAGGTGTCTCATAATATCAACAACATATTTAGTTACTATTTATGATACCAGATTAACAACTTTGTAACTTATGTGGTTTATTTCGAATGACCATAAACTTATCCCTTCAAGAGCTATTCATATAAAAATTTGATAGTTCATGAATCATGGTCATATTTGTCGAAGATAGTAGAGCAAACCTATTGTACTGTTTATCGGTGAAAGGTCCGGTTTAAAGTAACTGGATTGTAAATTAATTTATTTGGAATAAATTTATTATTGTTTAATAGGCAATATTAATAAATTATAACAATAATATACAATAGCATAATGATAATCTTAGTGTTATTGGTAATAAAACCTGCAAGGAGAGAGAGAAGGAAGAAGAATTTTTTTGTTGTTATTTTAGGCGATTCACAGCAACATTATAACGCCTCCGCGACTGAAAGAGCGAACATGCAAATGTCACTTAGAAAAACTATACGAAACTGTAGTTTCAACATTGAAAAAATGAATCGGTTTCTCTCAAAATGTAAAAAAGCTGAACCATAAATTTCTGTACATGGCAATCAAATCATTTTGTATACAAAACCCAATATTAACTTATTGTAAACAAAAGAAATTGTTTCCAATCGACTTCAGTACGTCACCTGCAGAAAGTAGTCCATCTAGTCCTTGACAGTTCAAATGATATCGGCTTACTGATGAGCTGATCAATGGACTTGGCAATCTAAGTTCTAACGATCCAGGTGATCCAGGATTAACACCACTGATAGGTGGCAAACGTCTTTTTTCAACCCCCAACTTCCTGTTCACAGGCATGCCCTAAATGGAATTTTGATTATGAATAACTAAAATTTGTTGCCAGTCATGTGAATCCTATATTTCATATTAAATTGATTCATTGATTCGATTTGCTACTTCTTTGTCAGTTACAAATCGGCAAAAGCAACTTTTCTTTTGTATATAAAACAATTGATTGATTTTTGGAATTTCGCATAAAGCTACTCGAGGGCTATCTGTGCTAGCCGTCCCTAATTTAGCAGTGTAAGACTAGAGAGAAGGCAGCTAGTCATCACCACCCACCGCCAACTCTTGGGCTACTCTTTTACCAACGAATAGTGGGATTAACCGTAACATTATAACGCCCCCACGGTTGCGAGGGCGAGCATGTTTGGCGCGACTCGGGTGCGAACCCGCGACCCTCAGATTACGAAGCGCACGCCTTAACGCGCTAGGCCATGCCGGGCCCCCAACAATAAACAAATTGAATATGCTTGTGTATGTTTTGCTTAGTTTAACTTCAAAAGCTATACGTCTTCGTAACGATCACGTGGTCACGGATTTCCTTCAAATAGTTTATTAAGATACTTTTTAACTCTGATAAATTATTTTTTATTAAGGAAAACTACCTCCTGTAAACCTTAACAACAAAAATACAGGAGTTACGGCGAATCTTCTAAAACCTTTAATGATAAATACTTAGAACAAAATAAGATCATGAGACAAAGAAATTAACATTTCACTTCATCGCTAATATCATTGTGAAATTCGATTAAAAATAAAACTTTTGTTGTTTATTATAATACGGTTGTTTTATGAAGCAGTCATCGTTTCTAAATGCTAATTTTTATAATCAAAAAGGAACGTTTCGCTTTAATAAAAAGAAATTATTAGTTAATAAAATCAGAAATAAATCCACTTGTTTTGAGAAAGAAAAAAATACAACTTTATCTCTGAGTCATAAATAGTATCTTCTTCAAATAGAGAGAGCTCTAATTTAATGAGTGAACTCATGAATTACATACTTTCGCGTTTACGTCTGATCTGAGGCTTATGCATTAACCCTCACGTATCTCTTTAAAATGACAGACCTGGCCTGACTAGGCCTCGACTCGCATATGAGTGTAACAAACCTATAAACTTGGAGCAAAACCATCGAGTGATCCTTATGTAAGAAGTATATTATCTTCAAACTTTATTTTACGACGTCTCTGGTATTCAAGTCTAAATTAAGAACCCAATTTTTATAAGATAAAATAATTAAAATTATCTGAGTGGCAATTTTAAATTATAAATAATAAACTCGCTAATTATGCACTGATTGTGTGACAAAATTTTAAATTATGGAATACTTACCACAAGTTAAAAAACGAATTTTAAAAAATACCATTTAAGAGGGCTCGGCATGGCCAGGTGGGTAAGGTGTTCGAATCCCCGTCGCTTCAGACATGCGCGCCCTTCCAACCGTTGGGGCGTTATAGTGTGATGATCAATCCCACTATTCGTTGGTAAAAGAGTAGCCCAAGAGTTGGCTTTGAGTGGTGATGACTAGCCGCCTTCCCTCTAGTCTTACACTGCTAAATTAGGGACAGCTAGCGCAGATAGCCCTCGTGTAGCTTTGCGCGAAATTCAAAACACATACAAACTGTTTAAGAGAATATTACAAGGAGGAAGAGGCCTGGTGTACCTGACACTCCTGGCTATATAAAATATATATACCCAAACACCAGAGAGAGAGAGAATGTTACATATGTTTAATAAAATGTCTCAGTAAAGAGTAGTTAACACTTTTATTATTATCTTATGATTTATTATGAAATTACACACAATTTAAGTAAGGCCTTATTAGATATTCTTTGCCGTAAATCCAGCTATCTTGTCAGCAGGCACGAGGCGCGAAGACTTAACTCTTTAGTTTAGGGTAGGTTTTGCTACCATTTATTACCTGGTGAATTTAGGAACTTACAATGCTAAAATCTAGGGTTCGATTCCCGCGGGGAATACAACATATAGTATAATTGTTCTTTACTTCATTACAAACAAATCGTTTCGTCGACTATGTGTTTTACAGTTGAAATATAACTTGGGGAGGCTCATACCTCATTTTCAGTTTTGTTTTTCATGACATTATGTGTGAACTGTTGCCTGCTAGTGGCCTTACTTAAGCTTACGCTAAGAATTTTTACTTAATGTTATGTGTAAAGTTCGGTTAGAAATATAATCAATAACTAATAAATTTAATTCTACCAAAATAAACCCAAACACAAACAGAAAAATATATTTGAAAACGACCTTGAACTTGACAATGGTTTATACTTTCTTACAGCCATTGTTATATATGTATTATATTTCAACTGAAAGCAGTTCTAAGAAGAGATAAACAAAAACCGGTCACTGTCATGATATTGTACGGACGTGAAGTTGATATCCGGTTCATGTCAAATATTAGTTCAATTGATTTTCTCGAACACGCAAGAGAACAATTTGGTTGGGCGTTTCTTTTGGAATTGTTCGTTCCAAAAATCGTTGTTGTTTGTTGTTGTTTTTAAGTTTCATTTTGTTTTTGAATTTCGCGCAAAGCTACACGAGGGCTATCTGCGCTAACCGCCCCTAATTTAGCAGTGTAAGACTAGAGAAAGGGCAGCTAGTCATCACTACCCGTCGCCAACTCTTGGGCTACTCTTTCACCAGCGAATAATGGGATTGACCGAACATTATAATGCCCCTACGGCTGAAAGGGCGAGCATGTTTAGTGTGATGATGAATCACACCCGCGACCTTCGGATTACTAGTCGAGTGCCTTAACCACCTGGCCTTGCCGGGCCTTCTTATATTTGTTCATTACAATATTGCATCATTAGCGAATCTATCAGAGATAGGTGGAATATAACGACTGAATTACTCGGACGAAGTAATTATAATTAAATGCTGGTGAATGGGTGAATAATTGTAGATGCAAAAGATTTCCTTGTAATTAGCAAAACTGTCTTCAATAACTTATGTGTATTGGTATGGCCAACCGTCACATCATGCTGAACTTATTTCGTTGTAGTCTGCGTAGTTTAGACCAGGGGTTTCCAAACTTTTTAGACCTGCGGAGCTTTACATTAGAAAGAAAAAACATTGCGGAGCCTTAATAAAAAAATACTAAAAATAGAAACAATCGGTCACTAGCACTAGATAAAGTTTACTTCAAGCTTTTAAAATATAAATTTATTAACAACATCAATATTTAAACAAAAAATTTACTTCTATTTACTTGTTCAAAAATTTCTGCTTGCAAAATTTATATCAGTAAAAGTACAGTGTACTTATTTATTTATTAATGTGAACTTGCTTTTGTTCACAAAGTAGTTCAATATTTAGAGTTATGGTTGTTACTTGTAAGCGCAAATCATCTTCAATATCCCTGTTTCTAAATTTGATCTTTATAGCTGTATACAGTGAAAATATTTGCTCACAAAAATATGTTGTTGGAAAACGCATCAAAATTTTCAAAGCTCTGTTACCTATTTCAGGATATTCTATGGCCATTTGAATCCAAAACTGTAATTTCTTCCTGCTGAAATTTTGTTTTTAGGGTGCAATCAGTTGAAATTTCTATAAGCTGTTCTTTGTATTTCAAAGGCAAATCGTTGGTATTTGCAGAGTCAACAAAGGGATTTTGAATCCACAGTAATTTTCCTAAATGAGAGAAGTACTCCACAATAGTTGTACCCAAATCAGGTATATGCTGGAAGACTGAAATTTTTGCATCTTCACTTAAGGAAATTTCATTCATAAGTAAAAAGCCACTGAGATTTTCGAAGTAATCAAGTTCTTCCATAAGTATAAATTTACCCCAAAGTTTTAGCTTACGTTGAAGCGCTTCCATTTTCCGATGAGCTTTGAAGTATTTTATTTAGATAGGCAAATACCCCGAAAGATAAGCTACCTTCTGTATTCAGCATTTGTCCTTTAATTTGTACGCCCTTTTCCCCGAGAAAGCCATCGGACTTCAGTATGAAGCAGCAAATTTTTATACAAACTTTCTATATCCTCACAGAGTAAACTGAAAGTCCTCACATTGAGTGGTCTTGGTTTTATAAAATTAACTACTTTTATGATATCACTCGATACCTCTTTTAAGTCTTCTGGCATTCGTTTCATTGCAAGTGCATGACAATGATGGATACTCTCGATGTCCGGATTTTTTTTCTTTTTTATGCGTGCCACTGCGCCTGAAAATTTTTCAATCATAATTGCAGCCCTATCAGTGCAAATACTTGAGCATTCAACACACAACTCACTAGGTCCATCTTCATTCCCTGTCCATGTTAAACCATATTCAATAAAACTTTCATCATACTTTCTTTTCTTTCTTCTTTCTGTACTTCTTGCATCATCCTGCGTTAAAGTATTTGCACACGGCGACAATGCCGATAAATTCGTATTAGGCCTAGACCTAGAAAGATTTTTACTCGTATCAGATTTATTACTGACATTCAGCCACTTATCCATTATAAGGGTGATAACTAATTATTAATTTGTCTATAAACATATTCTTATATCTTTGGTACTTCAAAAGTATTTTCACGGACACAAAATAGTTTCTTAATGAAAACTCGTTCAAGCATTTGAATTTTCTCATCATACAATGGCATGCTGACCTGAGATCAGTGTTGTCATAACGAAGTCAGAAATAAAGATTTGTGGAAAAAAGCTAGGCCGCTAGAATAATATATTTTTCTAAAGGAAAATGGTGACCTATTATTTTTACAATTTGTTTTTGTTTTATTACAGAAAGTTTTAAGCCAAATGACAAAATATTAAGCCAGGTCTGACGTGCGTTTAAATATCGAACGAAATGAAACAAAATGAAACATGGCGTCATGCGAGTGTATGATGACATAGAGCCCACTGGTACCAAGGTAGTCTAATAAAACTACAACGAATCTAATCTAACCTGACAATTAACAATTATAATTGTCATAAATATAATTGTACTTCATATAAATATAATTTGAAATTGAAACAATTGATTCTGCATCTAATTGCATCACAACGTTTAAAATTAGGACAGATTTCAGCTATGACGTCATGTTTCATTTCGTTCAAGATTTGGCCGCTAATCCAGATCTGACTTTTAAAAGACAGTTGGAATCAATACCGAGGTTTGACTGATGTTTCATACGAAAATTACTAGGCTATCTTGATCTCCAATGACGCATGCGATCTCGAGATGGTGTCATATCTACTATCAACAAGCAGAGCCACTGTAGAAGTTAATTGATATTGTATTAACATTTTCACCTCGAGAATTTCCCCTAAGCAAAATAAAATCGTCTGGCGTTAGGCAGAACAAAATATTAAAAGGCCCAATACGCGATAAACGTGTTGTATTAAAAATATCTTTTCCTTTTTCCTTTTTTGTACAGAGTATTCTTATTCAATTTTATAGTTTTAGGAAGAAATATTAACATTCTAAAATTTCCTCGCGGAGCCCCAGAAAACCATGGGGGAACCCAAGGGCTTCGCGAAACATAGTTTGAAAAACCATGGTTTAGTTTGTTTGTTTGTTTGTTTTTTGAATTTCGCACAAAGCTACTCGAGGGTTATCTGTGCTAGCCGTCCCTAATTTAGTAATGTAAGACTAGAGGGAAGGCAGCTAGTCTTCATCACCCACCGCCAACTCTTGGGCTACTCTTTTACCAATGAATAGTGGGATTGACCGTTACATATAACGCTCCTACGGCTGAAAGGGCGAGCACGTTTGGCGCGACGGGGATGCGAATCCGCGACCCTCAGATTACGAGTCGCACGCCTTAGCGCGCTTGGCCATGCCCATGGTTTAGACAGTCTTAGTTAATACAAGACCACACAAAAAATTTATTTGTTTGTTTGGAATTTTCGCGCAAAGCTACGAGAGGGTATCTGCGCTAGCCATCCTTAATTCAGCTTGTTTTTTTGTTTGTTTGTTTTTGAATTTCGCACAAAGCTACTCGAGGGCTGTCTGTGCTAGCCGTCCCTAATTTAGCAATGTAAGACTAGAGGGAAGACAACTAGTCATCACCACCCACCGCCAACTCTTGGGCTACTATTTTGCCAACGAATAATAGGATTGACCTCACATTATAACGCCCCCACGGCTGAATTGGCGAGCATGTTTGGTGTGACGGGGATTCAAACCCGCGATACTCAGATTATAAGTCGAGCTCATGCTAGGCCACACCATGCCAAGTGTTATCCAAAAAACATTTGGTGTAATATTTCAGATGCGATGGAAATGAATGGCCTCATAAAATTAAAATAACCATAGTTTTATTGTGAATAGTTTTAGGAAACGTGTTATTGGTCTTTCTCACCTTTTTGGTACTTTTTGAAAACTGCCAGAAGATAAGTAAAATATATTATTTTGATAAATCCATTATCTTAATTAAATAAATACACTGCAGATAACGCCAACTCTCACCTATTTAAGGTACATCAAGTCATGGACACCATTTTAAGAGTGTGACAGGTAATGAGAAAATGATAACAGCGAATTGACAGACAAAACTCATTTTCGTTTGTAACGTATAGAAGAGTTTGTTCTGGTAAGGCAACAAGATTGTAAAGTTGCGTGTGTTTAATATCAGGACGACTAACTAAGGTCTGTAGTTTGGCTCATTTTCATGTTACTCAAATGTCTCGTTTTTTGTTCTGCATTTCAGTAATTTTACTTTATGCTACAAGTGTAACGACACAGAGTGTTACTGTTACAAGTAATTTTTTGTACTAAAGGTTCAATTTGAGACAAAATTACACATCTTGAATATAAAACAGATTTATTCTGAAACTGTAGTGGCTTCCACATGCAATAACCATTAAATACAGCTTAAAGTAACGTAGTGTAGTTGCAATGCCTTGACACATGTAATAGGAGAATAAATGTTTTACCATTTCTTCATTTGTTGGGTTATATCTTTGGAAAACGAAATATATTAATGATATTTAAATTTTCATTTTTAGTTAATCACTTATTTGCACATTTAATTTTGTTTTAGCAACTCAGTTGCATGCTTGATTCAGGCTCAATCATTTTTCTGCTGGAGTTTGACTCACTCAGTCACTTGCTTTTTTCCATTTCGAATTAATAGCTTAATATTTACGTTCTCTTATATTCGCCTCTATATCTTTTTCCTTCGGCTTAATCGCTTGTTTATTTCTTTGATTATTTTTATTATTTAGTTTTTTCTTCTGTTTATAAATGTTTTTTAGGAACGTTGATAAAGATTGTTTAGTTTAGTTTTATTTATCTTTAATATCTTATTGAATTAGAAAACCTACCATGCTTCCATTTTACGCTATGTCAACAAGTCCGTACACCAGAAAAGCTAAAGTTATTATATTAAAACGTTTTAGGTTTGATTGATTACTTGGAATTAAGTACAGGGCTACTCGATGGGCTACCTGTGCTCTACTCACCACAAAAGTTTGTAGAGATGGATTGTTTGATTTTGAATTTCGCGCAAAGCTACAAAAGGACTATCTGCGCTAGCCGTCCTTAATTTAGCAAGGTAAGACAAGAGGAAGGGCAGCTAATCATCACTACTCAGCGACAATTCTTGGACTATTTTACCAACTAATAATGGGAGTTACCTAACATTATAACAACCCCACTGCTGAAAGGTTGAGCATGTTTGGTGTAACGAGGATTCGAACTCGCAACTTTTACATTATGAGTCAAGCGCCCTGATCACTTGGCTCTGCTGGGCTGAGAGATGGATATTCTTATTCTAATTTTTCACTTTATTGTTTCCCAAAAGACCTTTGGCAAGGAATAAATAAATTAGCTGAAAATTATTATTTGATCTTTTGGGCTAAACCTGCACCTGATATAGCAAGGATAGAATCGTTTTTGTTTTTTTTAAGAGCTGCGTGAATATAAAATTTAGAATATTTTATGTATAAAATGAAACGCAGAATATAACTTGTGTGTGAAAGAAAATTGAATAGGTTGCGAATGAAAAAATCTAGAATGGCTTGTACGTGAAAGAAGATCGAGAAAGGCTTGTTTGTGGAATAAAACCTAGAGTAACTTGTGTTAAAACAAAATCTAAAATGACGTCTGTGTTAAAGAAAATTTCGAATAACGTATGTGTGAAAGAAAATATAAAATGATTTAAAGAGAAATTCCAACATCTTTTGTAGTTTTCACAATTAATTTACCCACTAGAACAATCGAATCTCTTTCAAGTTAAACGTTCATAAAAAGCACGAAAACTAGATGAAAGTTTTACAAATACATTTGTTTCTTCTTAATTTCCACATGAGACTACAGAAGACTATCTGCGTTAGCTGTCACTAATTCTGAACTGAGACACTACAGAGAAGATAATCGAGAGAAGGTTTCAGCAACTCTTCCAATACTCTGATTGAATAACTGGATTTGACCTTTCTCTCTTATAGCGCATATATTCACAAAGTGCGGCAACAACCACGAATCATGAACTTTCAGATTCACAGTCCAGGCTCGCTAACCACTAAGAAAAACTTGGCCCATTTATAGAGTTGATCTGGTATTTCGTATCAGAGACACGCTTTATTAATTGGCAAAGTTAAGAAGTATAGGTGGCAAAGGCATGTAGACAAAGCAGGGTGCTTTGCTAGGGTAAATTTTACGTTGCGGCCTGGCATGGTCAGATGGGTTAAGGCGTTCGACTTGTAATCTGAAAGTCGTGGGTTCGAATCCCGTTCGCACCAAACATGCTCGCCCTTTCAACCATGGGGACGTTATAATGTGACGGTCAATCCCACTATTCGTTGGTAAAATAGTAGCTCAAGAGTTAGCGGTGGGTGGTGATGACTAGCTGCCTTCCCTCTGGTCTTACACTGCTAAATTAGGAACGGCTAGCGCAGTTAGCCCTTGAGTACCTTTGCGCGAAATCCAAAACAAACAAACAATTTTACATTGCCACTGTTCTCTCGCTTCAAAATTACAAAAAGTATGGCCCAGTGTCATTAATATCTGCATGCAAGCTCGAGATATTATTCTTAATCGACCAATAGCAAACTGCCATTGAGCTGAACGTAATGACATTTTTTATAACAACCTCATTTATTCGATGTGAAATATGTGTAGTTCTAGAAAGCAAACAAACAGTATAATTTTACATTAATCCAAAACTGCGACATGATGAAAAACAAAGGTTGATTAATGAATAACATTCTCCTCACAACATTTCGACGAAGAGCAATATCTGTCGTTATGAGAAAAGCACAATAAACAGTGAAATACTTTTTAAGTATTTTTAACCCATAAACAAGGCACATTAACATAAACAAAATATGCTGCCTATTGTTTCAAATAGGATCCCAGGGTTCAAGCTACAACGTTGGATTATAAAATGTATCTTTGGTTTTGGAGGTCACTGGGAAGTAGGACCCACATTGCGGTGGGGATATATATATATTTGATAACTTTCGTATCGACCCTGTTAACCAATGTTTTAGAAAAGGAATCTGTTATCAAAATTTGAAATATAACTTAGAGCAAGTTGTGTGCTAAAGTTTTCACGTTGTATTAAAATGCATCAATAAATTTGTAAAATATTGAAGAATAGTGTATGATATTAGCATTAAAAAACACCGTATGACACATCGAAAGCCGCTTATACTTGAGGTTCTAATGCCGAAGGTGGAATTTGAAGAAATAAGTTCACGATTAAAGAAGTTGATTTGGTATTACTGTGTTTTTCAGGCTCGGAATGGCCAGGTGTTTTGGGTGCCCGACTCGCAATCTGAGGGTTGCGGGTTCGAATTTCCATTAATTACCCTTTCAACCATAAGGGAGTTATAATATGACTGTCAATCCTTGGCAAAAAAGTAGCTAAAGAGCTCGGTGTGAGTGGTGATGACTAGCTGCCTTCCCTCTAGTCTTTCACTGCTAAATTAGGAAGGGTGAGCGCATATAACCCTTGTGTAGTTCTATGCGAAATTCAAACCAATACAGCCCAGCATGGCCAGGAGGGTTAAAGCGTTCGATTCGTAATCCGAATGTTGCGGGTTCGAATCGCAATTGCACCAAACATGCTTACCCTTTCAGTCGTGAGGGCGTTATAATGTTACAGTCAATCCCACTATTCGTTGATAAAATAGTAGCTCAAAAGTTAACGGTGGGTGGTGATGATTAGCTGCCTTCCTTCTGGTCTTCGCCCCCGCTAGTACAGCGGTAAGTCTACGGATTTACAACGCTAAAATCAGGGGTTCGATTCCCCTCGGTGTGCTCAGCAGATAGCCCGATGTGGCTTTGCTATAAAAAAAAAACATACAAAAACATACCGTTTGGTCTTACACTGCTAAATTAGGGACAGTTAGCGCAGATAGCCCTTGAGTAGCTTTGCGCGAAATCCAAAACAAACAATCAAACCAATACCTTGACTTTAATATTTATTATAAAACTCTCTTTATGTAATAATATGAAAGAGCAGAAATCCATCTAAATATCTGAAATATTAATATTTTCCATTTAGAGAGAATGAGTCATTTTCTTTGACTATTTTACAGCACGTAGAATTCACAATCTGTTTTAGTATATTTTAATGTGTATTTACACAGGTTATACGGAATCCTTGTCACATAAAACACTGTTTTAAAGAAGCAGTAAATATAGACGAGTTTCTGTGTAACCTCTCATTCAAAGAGAAGTAATCGTTTTATTTGTTGTTTTTTTTAATCATATACAATAAAGGACGGCATTAAAAACAAAGAGTGTCAAGAATTATAATAACAGCTTTAGGCACAAAAACAAATAATTATTGCCATTATTTCTGTTGTTTATATAAATCATTAGAAAATAAACATACGAGTGTGCGTGTGTGTGTTTAATTGTTTGGAAGTAAGCACAAAGCTACATAGTGGGCTATCTGTACTCTGCCCACCACGGGTATCGAAATCCAGTTCTTAGCTGTGGTAGTCCACAGACATGCCGCTGTGCCACTTGGGGGCGTATATGTGTGTGAGTGATGCAGTTGTCACATATATTCGTCAATAGAATTTTTAATGAAATTAAAACTTTTATTTATATCAAACTTTTAATAACTAGCATAGATACCTAAATGTTGTGTATCGTTACAGTTTACTCTACATCTGTTCTGTACTGTCCAAGAATGGACACGTTCTTTAGTCCCTTTTATACATTGCGTAATCAGGTAAATATACTGATTTTTTTCATTGTCTCGTGGATTTAAAACGCTTAGTTTCAACATGCAGTGTGTCCTTCCATACTTGATGTTCAATTTACCCGAATATGATTTTCTCAGTGGCGTAGACAGGTTTTTCATTCGAGAGGGGGGAAGAAAATTTTTAGGGGTGCCAATAAATTGAAAGGCTGAAACAGATATACTTTTTAAATATAATAATCAAGAAAACAAATTAAATCTAAGTGTTTATAGAAGTTATGTTTATCTCATTAAATGATGTGAAACTAGTTTATTATATATAAAAGCTGGAAAATAATAGGCGATCAATAAACTTAGAATTTTCAGAAGGTCTGATCCCTTAGCCCCCCCCCCCCACCTTGGCTTACGCCTCTGAAATTTCTAAGAAAATGGACACTGCAGCAGTATGGTTTGTTTGTTTTTCATCATGCAATATGCAAATCCTCGAAACCATGTTTTCTAGACCATTCAATTTAAAGTATGGAAATTATTTATTTCAAACGTCATCAGGAAATGCACGAGGGCATCAGAAATTGGTTTGGCTAAATTGAAAAACTTCTGTTGTGTTGAACGGTAACAGGAATGATTACAAATACGAACTTTCGTGATGATTTCTTTTTGAATGAGCTTGATCGATTTTTACTTTGTATATTTGAATTTGCTAGTATGCTATCAGATCTTACACGCAATTTTACAGTTAAACATTATTGTGTTCAAAACGTGTCAGTCATAGACCTTTATAACTCGCAAGCAAGAGCTAGTGAATGGAATTTTTATAACAAAACAGTTTCAGCTTCAACGAGAACTACATTTGGATATTCAACTTATCTTTATTATTGTTGTTTTAATAGAACTTGTATCCCGGTGAGACACGGACAAGTCTATGGATTTATAATGCCTGAAATGAGGCGATCGATTGCACTCGATGGACACAGCAGAGAGCCCGATGTGGCTTTGCTATAAAAAATGTATGCATACTTATTAAATGTTGAAAAAAAATTAGTTCAGAATTTTATATAGTAAGTTATGTCATCAACAAATCAAACATTGAATGTTTGTGGTTTGAAATATGGAATGTTTAACTTTATTTTACTTTTTCTGTATTAAAAAAATTAATTTCCTTTTGTTGTAAATTTTTACTGGCGGATGTAAAAAGGGTAAACGTTTGTAGTACACGTTATGTATAACGTAAATTAGAACTGGAAGTCTTTCAGTAAATAGTTTATCTGAACCATTTACTTGAAGTAGTATTATAACCCTATCAGTTATTTTCCCATGACTAAGAATGCAATATCGTAAGAAATATTTGAAATGTTTTGTTTTTATTCCTGATGAAAAAGACCACTGTCGTAATATGTAGAGTGTTTTGTTTTTATTCCTGATGAAGAAGACACTGTCGTAATATGTGGAATGTTTTGTTTTTATTCCTGATGAAGAAGACACTGTCGTAATATGTGGAATGTTTTGTTTTTATTCCTGATGAAGAAGACACTGTCGTAATATGTGGAATGTTTTGTTTTTATTCCTGATGAAGAAGACACTGTCGTAATATGTGGAATGTTTTGTTTTTATTCCTGATGAAGAAGACACTGTCGTAATATGTGGAATGTTTTGTTTTTATTCCTGATGAAGAAGACACTGTCATAATATTTGGAATGTTTTATTTTTATTCCTAATTAATCCACTCTGAAAAGCTAATAATTGCATCGTTTCATCTTACAAATATTTCAAGAATCAGACATTTAACGTTGCTTGACATTGAAAACCTCAAAACACCGTCTCTCTTTGGTACTAGTACCACTGATGATGCTTAAGGACTACTACTGTACTCTATTACGCCTTAATCAATCACGTCTTTCACACATGCTTTCAATACAACTCATTGCTTTACTGGCACTCTATAGACTTAGTATCACTTAACATTGTTTTATGCCATTTGTACACCCATTAGAATCTCTTTCTCCAAGAAATATGTCTCAATATTATCCTAACAACTGTATGGACGTTTGTTTTTACTTAGCTTCTACAGCTCTTAACATATCAGGGGCAGCTTTAGGCCTAGGACGTGCACAAAGTTCGGTAGTAGTATCAGTACCAGCTTATAGCCATTGTAATTAACTTAACTTACTTAACTCATGCGATTTATAAGTAGCTATACTTAATAGGTCCTATTACTGTACTTAACCTGTCGTTGATTTATCCAAAAGTTGTGCCTGGAGCACTTCACCAATTGAAACTATGGTGGGAACGAGAATATCGTTTGGGGAGACAAGAAACCAATTACAATATATTTATTTAAGAACCCAGGGTATGCAGTTGCGACTGAGTACACAAGTCAAACAACTCAAGGAAATTTACAAGTAAAGCAAGGGATAAATGATACCGAGTTCAATCTACACCAAAAGATATATATATATTTAACACTAACTGACATATGAAGTCTTATAATGAATGAAAACAATAACATAGATTATATAAAAGTTTAAACATCAGTAACTTACATTAGTTACATTAATTATATAATTTTTACGACTTTTACATTATACATCATATTTACCCCTAACAGTATTATTACTGAAAAGAGAATAGCAATCAAAAGTTACATGGAGTTAGTGTAGTGTAAGTCTTGCACTTATAGATAAACTGCCATTTTCTGTCTGTATATCTCGGGAACTTAACTAAAAGAACTAGAACGACAGGAAAAACCTGGAACACTTTGGAGCAACCTTGAGCCTGGGATGCACTGGTATCGGAACAACCAACAACTTTTGGTACAGAAACTTGAATTTTTATATGATATTACATCATAATCCATTCAAACTCAGAGGGGTGGACTTGGTTCAGCAATTAGAGAGAACTCATCTCTTTTCAGTGATTGGTGCCCAGTGACCCAGGACTAGACACCAAGTGGCGTGAGAAAGGTAACCTGTGTATACAATTTCTCATCCTGTCTAGTCTGTCTTGTGTGAACATCTTTCTGACCAGATTATATTTGTTGCTGCATTGTTCGTAATTTGTGGCTATTTTCATCTGCAAACACATTTGTTTAGACTTACACAACCGTTTAGTTGGAATCAACTTACGTGAGGATCCTCTCACATCTTACTGATGTGTAAACGATGTTTAATACAATGCGAGTTGTTCTTGACAAGATTGTTCAACATTCGCCTTTCGTTAACTTTTCACAACTAAAAGTTTGCAACACTTCCGCAAGTTTATACTTTTAAGAAAACTTTGTCGAAGCAGTTGCTCATTTTAAAGTGGCAGTTTAGCTCGTAAAATAACTTAGTCGAAACATCTGTTTAATGTTTCACGTGGCCCGGCATGGCCTAGCGCGTAAGGCGTGCGACTCGTAATCCGAGGGTCGCGGGTTCGCGCCCGCGTCGCGCTATACATGCTCGCCCTCCCAGCCGTGGGGGTGTATAATGTGACGGTCAATCCCACTATTCGTTGGTAAAGAGTAGCCCAAGAGTTGGCGGTGGGTGGTGATGACTAGCTGCCTTCCCTCTAGTCTTACACTGCTAAATTAGGGACGGCTAGCACAGATAGCCCTCGAGTAGCTTTGTGCGAAATTTCCAAACAAACAAACAAAATGTTTCACGATATAGCCATAAGTCTGTAGTTACTTGTGAAAATATAGTTATGAAGTATCTAATATGTGTAATATAGTACAGTATCTAGTAGTTCACTAAATATATAGTATAGCACAGTATTTAGTCACTCATTACATATATAGTATAGTATTTAGTAGCTCAGTAAATATATAGTATGGTACAGTATTTAGTAGCTTATTAAATATATAGTAAGTACAGTATTTAGTAGCTTATTAAATATATAGTAAGTACAGTATTTAGTAGTTAATTAGAGATATAGTATAGTACAATATTTAGTAGCTCATTAAATATGTAGTATAATACAATATTTAGTAGCTTATTAAATATGTAGTATAGTACAGTATTTAGTAGCTCGTTAAATATATAGCATCAGACAGTGAGCTAGCACTCTCCTTGTAGAGATGGCCCGTATTAAAGCAATATAAATGTTATTTGGATTCTATTTTCTACTGACCATCAGAATCTACATATGAAGAGCTACCTGGTATAGTCTCTCTATCTTCGATGTATATGCCACTTTTCAGCTATTTAGAGGATCCCAAATTCGAAAACCATCGAAATGCTAAAACTGAGATTTCTTAGTTTCGTTCATTATTACCATCTTTTTTTTTTCAACACGCCTACCTAGATCTTGTAGTAAATATAACTTATCATCATTTGATAAAGCAAAACAGTCTGCTATATAAGACTACTTACTTTATTATTATTATATGCAAAATAAATCAATCTGTAGAATACACACCATAACCTAGTATCCCATGTAATCCATCTTATAAAATAGTACTGGGAAAAATTATCACTAAAAAACATCTATGTAGGCCTAGCTACTGAGCTTGAATAAAAGAATCCAAACAAGATAGGAATGAAAGTGGACATATCACTTGATCTGACTAATGATCACACAGGAAACTAAATTGTCTCGACTTTACATGGCAAATATAATCCAAACACTACTGGATTTTTCATTGGCAAAACAAACAAACAGAACCAGAATTTCCAATCCTAAAATGTTACTTTACTGTGATGTACTCATAAAAACAGTATTCTAAAGTTAGCCTAAGGAAGTGTATACTGATGAAAGATGAGATTCTATTCAAACACCACGCTTTCGATAGATAAAGTGGGGAAGCCAGTAATGTAAGGATTTTATTCTCCATTTAAAGTTAAGATGGCTTAATGTGCTGTGTGATCATTGGCTGAATCAACTAACGTGCTCGCTTCCATCCCTACCTTATTTAGTTATTTATTTTTTTCATGTTTAGTATCCAGCCCTACATGACTTTTTTATTTAGCAATTAAGTTTTTAATACTTTTACTTAGTATAGTGTCCGGTATCATTAAATATACAGAGGTTTGAAAAAGTATTCATCCATACCAATAATGTCACATTTTGATAAAATTCAAATAATGTAAACATTTTAACGAACTTGTTATTATTCAATAGTCTAATGATCAAACTTAACACTATGAATTTTCTGATTGCATAAGTATTCCACTTCTTAGTCATTACTTGATGCAATCATCTTTAGCAGCAATTATTTCTGTAAGTCTTTTTGGATAGATCTTTACCAGCTTTGTCTGTCTGATGAGATGATGGAAATTTTGCCCATTTTTGTCTGGCAAACTTGCTTCTGTTTTGACAAGTTCATTGAGGGTCGCTAATTGACTGCAATCTTAAATTTTCTATTAGATTCAAGTAAGGACTTTGACTGGGCCACTTCAGGACATTCACTTCTTTTCGAACCACTTCAGTTTGGCTTTTGGCTTTGTGCTTCTGGTCATTGTCTTATTGAAATGTAACTTTTCGACCAAGTTTTAGATTCTTGGATGACTCAAGCAGATATTTCTTCCAGGATTCACCTGTACCTTGTAACATCTGCCTTCCCCTCAATCCTGACAAGCTTCTCAATCCTTGTTGATGAAAAGCATCCCAATAACATAATGCTGTCACCACCATGCTTGACAGTCTGGATGGTTAGGACTGGGTGATGTGCTGTGTTGGGCTTGCGTCAGTCGTAACGCTTTGAATTTAGACCAAAAGCGAAACTGTTGCCTCTTGTAACCACAAAACATTCTGCCACCTGTTTACGGTATCATTTACATGTTTTGTCGAAAAACTATACGATATTTAAGATGATCGTTTTACAGTAATGGCTTCATTCTTTCTTATCGCCCACACAGGCCAGCTTTGTGTATAGGGACCGTAATATTGTAGATGTGTGAACACAAACTCTCGTATCAGACAAGGAACTTTGCAAGTCTTTAAAGTCAATGTGGGCTTCACAGTGACATCCCTTATCAGGTCCTTCCTAACCCGACTGCTTAGTTTGGAAAGTTAGCCTGAACTGGGTAATGATGGACTTCACCGGACTCGAAGGATAATCAGCGACTTTGAACTTTTATTGTAACCTTCTCTTGATCTGTATATCTCTGCTACTTTATCTTTGTCTTGTTTGGAAGCCTCCTTGGTATTTATGGTTGGTTTGTCGGATCATTATGCAAGTTATGGCTTATACAGACACGTTTACTCTAGAGTCAAGTTGAACCACTTTGATTACACACGGACAGAAACCATTACACAAATTTTGTGACCTTTCAAACTAATATTTTGCATCTGAACTGATTTAGGGTTACCTTAGCAAAGGGATTGAATAATCATGTAATTGTGAATATTCTAATTTTCTTTGAAAATCCAACATACTTACATAATATCAGCGCTTTTGTAGCCTTCCCAGTTTGGAACAGATTAAACAGATTTTCACATGTCGACAGAATGTGGACACCTTACATGGGTGGGTAATTTTACAAGGCACTGAATATATTATAGTGTACTTTAGTAGTCTACAGAGTCTGTCTAATTGCTCATGAGATATGTATGGCATAGTATGGCATGGTGTGGTGGAGTGTAATTTAATTTAGTACAGTACACTATGGTATAATAGTAGCTAATCAGATATAAACATAGTATAGTGTCGTCTAGTATAGTATAACTTTGTGCACTACAGTACAGTATGTAATAAAATGTAGTTTAGTAAGCTTAATATAGTATAATGTACTATAGAATAGTCTAGTGTAGTATAGTTTTGTATAGTGTGGTGTGGTATGGTATAGTATTTGTAGTACACACAATTCTTCACTTGCAACTCATTAAATATGTGATATAGCATTACAGTACAGAAAATCTTAGACTAATAACCCATCAGATACAAAATGTAGTTTTAGGTTGTCCAGAAATAAATGTCGTTTTGGAACTGCGAAGTTTGGAAAAGTATAAACCAGTGTTGTAAGACATGCTTTAATCAAAGTAAGCACCATTTGCTTCAACACACTTTTGCCAACTTGTAACGATGTTGTTTATGCTCCTGCTGTAGATAAGAGCTTCTGTGATCAATGAACTCCCTGAAAGCTTCTTTTGCAGCTGCCTGGTTTTAAAATGTTTATTGTTCGAAACGTTGTCAAAGTGCTTGAAAAAATGAAAATCTGAAGGGGAAAGGTCTGGGAAATAAAGTGGATGAGGCAGAACCTCGGTTCTAAATTCGTTCAATTTTTGGAGCATCATCCTTGTTAGGTCTCATAATGTCGATTTTGTTGATTTTCAGTCAGCTGATGTTGAACCCACTTATCCTTTTTTTTTTTGTCTTTCCAATTACACTCAGGTGGTTGGCAATGCTTGGTTTACTTGTTCCTAGCTTTTCTGCAAGCTCACACACTGCTGTGTGAGTGTCTGTCTCAACTGCTTCCTTTAATGTGTTTTCATCTAAGAATGGCTTCCTTCCACGACCTTCGTGGTCCTCAAGACTTTCATCCCCACGTCGAAACCTTTGGAACAAACGCTGAACTGTATGTTCAGTAACAGATCCATGGCCGAATGTCTGGTTGATGTTCCCTATAGTTTCGGTAGCTTTTCGTCCAAGTTTGAAGTCGTAAAGGAAAATCAGGCGAAAGTCCTTCTTGTCCATGCTGCCTTGGGGGCTGCGAAACTTACTCCGAATAGAGTTGAAACAGCAGACATTTAAGACACCTTGTAGCTGACAAACGTTGAATTAAACCAACCAACCAACGATAAGTTACTCAGTATTCAGCTTCTAAATGTCATTGTGAGAATTCCGACATTTATTTATGGACAACCTAGTATAACACAATAATCTACTGACATCTTGGTCTGGTAACATATCCAACTTATCGTGTACGTTTTTAAAGTAATATATAAAGTGGTTATGTTTCCAAGAGTCAATCAGCTGAAATGGTATTAACGCAATAAATAACAAGAAAAACAAAGTCACTACAAAACATTTCATTTACCTGACTTCACGGCGATTGCTTTACGGCGTATATGTACATGTATATCATTCACCATGTAGGTCAACTGAAAACAAGCATAATATTTTATAGAAATCCACCCTACTAGACAGTTTCTTCATATTAGTTTAATTCTTTTCAGTAGGTTATCCAACTTGAACTTCTAGGTGTCCTGGAGTCATGGGTCACACCCAAGAACCTATGAAAGTTTTCTGGCGTAAAGAGTTCGAGAAATAAGTACTAAGGCAACGAGGAAAGGTAAAGATAGGTATAAGTTGTAAATAAATATGATAGTGAATAGAGTACGAGGTTTTAGGATTACTCTGGGAGCAAACTCCAAAACCTCTGAAAATATAATGTTGATCAGAGGTTGAACATTTTTCTTAATTTCTAGTCAAACTGACACAAGCATCTTCATATACAGTCTATATGAGTTGGAGATGATCTTTTATACCTAAACTCTATTTTTCTAATGCTGTAGCCCTCTGGTGTCTCAATGTTAAGTCTGAGGGTTCATAACACTAAAAACCGCTTTTCGATATTTGCGGAGAGATAAAGCAAAGACAGTTCATTGTGTAGCTTTGAATACAATAAGAAAAACAATATAATACTGTAAGAAACTAACTAACATTTAAAAAATCAAACGCTACGATTCAAAGTTCGCTCTTTATTCAATAGAGTGTCATTATTACTGTATTTGAAATGTATATGAAATTTATTATTAGCTCCCAAGTGTCGCAACGGTATTTCTGCGAACTTACAACGATAGGAACGTTGGTTTGATACGTGTTGTGGGAAGAGTACAGATAGCCTATTGTGTAGCTTTGTGCTTAATTACGAACAAACAAAGATAATACACCAAATATTTAAAATTAAATAAAAATAAAACTAGATAACGTTATTTTGCCCCAAGAATGTGTAGAATCTTTTTCTTAAAATAACATAACTGGTAAATAGTTGAAGAGTCTACTAGAAGTGCCTGTCGGACAACTTAGTTGTAAGTTATGCATTATTATTGGATTTGTTTGTAGTTAAGCACACATTTACTCAAAGGGCTATTTGTGCTATGCCTACTATGGATATTGAAGCCCAGTTTCTCTTGTTCTAAGCTTGCAGACATACAGTAATTATGGGAATATTTCAAACGTTGTTGAAAATATAGCGTTCTTATCTAGCATTTCTAAACAATGTAAGTTTTCCTGATGGACATTAGTAAAAGAAGCATTGTTAACTGCAGTGGTTTTCATTTGTCAGCACACGAGCCTTAACTTGGATAAACTTATAATTAACTAAACATTTAACTGCCCGAAATTAGTTTGTTCTTAATACAGCCATTTTAATTGGTTATGGTTCGATATGGCTTGTTTAATATATGATTTGTACCAATGTTCATGGTGGCCATGAAGTTTAATACATGATATGATTGAAGACAGTCTATGGTAACATTCAAGACGGCCATATTGTTTATAAATTTGGTGTATTGTAATGTTTACTATAATCACGCTGTCTTTCTTCGTAGATCTTGAGGAGATTTATTTAACACTCCACTCATTATCAGCTTTGAACAACTACTTCATTCCATTAAACTATTAACTTAGTAATCAATTAAGGATAAAATATCAATAATTTAAAAATACCACACTCAAAATATATATTCTACCTACCGAAATAAATAACGGTTTGGTCATTAAGTCCTCACAAAATGAAGTAGAGAAACGAGGTTATGAAATCGCGACTGCAACGAAACGGTAGTGAAGATAAAGTTGCACATTCCTCAGTTTTCTGTAGAATTTATATACGTGCTGTTAACGTTTCCATGGAAACTAGTGCTTGTATCGCAGTTTCTATTTCTTCAAAAACACTCTTGGTACTTAATTCATCTTGTGCATTTAGACGTCACAGATAGTACTTTGAACTAACATTGATTTGTGAAAAATCTTTAAACAATACTTGGAAACATTGTATTTAAGGTACTGTACATGTCTATCTTAAAGCTTCTCAACTGAGAGACTCGGTGTCGTTTAAGTTTCTTCAAACGTAACTTTTATCGTTAACATTTTAAAATGTTCCACAAGCAATGCTTTTAAAATACAATATATTGTAGTCAGTATTTTTGATACTTTAAAATTGTTGCGTACATAAAAATAAACATTTTTAAGCCTTATATAACAACTCTCATCGATTCAAAGCAAGAATCAAGCGCAACAGTTGAATCCTCAGCCTTAATGTCTGAAATATTCTTCAGTGTAAGTTAGGCTAGTTAATTAGACAGTGTTACAGTAAATTATTGAGTGAGTGAGTCTTTTGGTTAGTTAATGAGAGCACGGTTTTGTCAGTTTTTTTCTTACTGTCATCCAGATAATAAGCTCAGTGTTGTAAATATTGAGGTTGTTATTCGACGAAGATATAGAAATGCGAAATTAGCAAGCAAGTGAGATTTCTTTTAACACGTAGTTTATTTGTGAAGCTAGACCAGTGGTTCTTAACCTGAGTTCAATCGAACCTCAGGAGCTCGGTGAGTCAGTCTCAGAGGTTCGGCAGAGGTCAAGACACACATACTATGTGTGTGTCCGTTCCGTTCCCCCACTCATATAATTCGTGACGTCATGCTCCACTTGGCCATCATTGGCTGCGGCTGATCCCGTTACGTCACTAGGCCTTAATATCTGTGCTGCAGGGAACTTCGTGCGCTTAGCAGTCGTTTTGTGACTGTAGTAATCGTGCGTCATTTGTGATTTTTTCTAATCTTTTAATCCCTTCATACTAACTATGTCGAGCAAAAGCAGAAAATGGTCGGACGAATACGTAAAATATGGATTCACGTGTATAACGGAACAAGATGGGAGTCAGCGTCCTCAGTGCATGATTTGAAATGCCAAGTTGAGCAATTCTATTCTAGCACGGCAAAACTAAGAGAACACTCCCTAAAGCTGCATGGAGATGGGAAATACAAGAACACAACACTTGCTGAATTCAAGGTAAAGAGAGCCAGGTTCAATGAAAAGGCTACTTTGCCTGTTCTCGGCTTTGTACTCATCAACAAACTGATCCTCACAGTATGGTAGGAAGTTGCGTACTTGATCGCAAAGCAGGACAAACCACACACCATTGTTGAGCATTTGTAAAACCAGCTGCATTGAAGATGGCGAATATCATGCTGGGAAAAGCTGCTGAAAATACGTTATCCAAAATTCCTCTTTCAAATGACACCATCAGCAGCAGAATAGATGACATGAGCGATGACATCTTGGCTCAAGTAGTTGCAGATCTGATTTCAAGCCCAGCAAAATTCAGCCTTCAACTCGATGTGACCACTGACGTTTCCAATCTAAGCCAGCTTGTTGTATTCGTGCGCTATGTGAAAAACGACGAGATAAAAGAAGATTTTTTTACTTTGTAAGCCTCTTACAACAACAACTAAGGCAACCGACGTGAAGAAACTTGTGGATGACTTCTTCAGAGACAACGATCTTTCATGGGATATGGTTTCTGCAGTTTGTTTGGACGGAGCTCCAGTCATGCTGGGACGAAACTCTGGTTTTGGTGCGCTGGTGAAAGCCGATGCACTACATATCATTGTAACGCACTGTGTTCTGCACAGACATGCGTTGGCAATAAAAACCTTGCCTTCAAAACTGGCAGAAGTATTAAAAATTGTAGTGGAATGTGTGAACTTTGTGCGAAATAGTGCCCTAAAGCACCGCATCTTCAAAGAACTGTGTAATGAAATGGGTTCTGAATTTGAGGTACTTCTGTACCATTCAAATGATTGGTTGGTTTTCCCGGGGAAAGTTGCTGAATCGTGTTTTTGCCATGCGTGTGGAATTAGCACTATTTTTGCAAGAGCACCAACATTCTCATGCAGATTGCTTCGAAAAATCTGAGTTCATTCTCATTTTGGCGTACATGGCCGATATCTTCAATGCTCTCAATCATCTCAATCAACAGATGCAGGGCAGTGGAGTCAACATCATCGAAGTGGAAGAAAACCTGAAGGCTTTTCAAAAAAAAGCTACCGTTATGGAAACAACGAACAGAGAATGATAACTTCACAAACTTTCTCCTGCTGGACGACTGTGCAAGTAAGATCAAAGATGTGTCTGAAATCGGAGACATTTCTGTATCCGGGGAACTGAAGCAAGCAGTTGCTATGCACTTAGATGAGCTCGCAAAGTCTCTCGACGGATACTTCCCCACCAGAGAGTCATATCCAGCATGGGTGAGACAGCCGTTCACGTTTAGTGTTGCGACAGCAGATGTCAATGATGAATACCTCGACGAAATCATTGAACTTCAGCAGAGACAGGTCCAACAGCAACTTTTCAGAACAACAACGCTCTCAATGTTTTGGTGTCACCAAATCGTAGCGTTCCCTCTTATTGCTTAGAAAGCCCTTGAAATACTCATACCGCTTGTTACAACGTATCTTTGTGAGCAAAACGAAGAAAAGGAACAGACTTTGTTGCGAAAATGATATGAGAGTGGCACTTGCCAAGGTAAAGCCGCGCATTTCTGAACTTATCTCTGAAAGGCAACAGCAAAAATCACATTGATTTGCAGTAAATATTCATTGAGTTATGTTTTTGTTTTTGTGTGCAATTCATGTTTTGTTGGTTTTGTTCTTTGAATACAATGATATTGTGTGCAACTGATGCATGGTTCATTTTGTGCACTAATAAAATATCTACTTATGTTTTGAATTTGAAAAAATCATATTTTATTTTTCCAATTACGTAGGGTTCAGTGAATGCAAGTACGAAACTTCCGGGGTTCAGTACCTCCAACTTAGGCCGGGAAAGGTTATTAATATTAGGCAGTACCTCCAACAAGGTTAACACTCCTACGAAACCACAGCCAGGGGAACGGGCTTGTGGGACTAGAAACGCCTAATAGGTTGTCATAAGTTACGACAAATGCGGGTACTTGAAAAACTAAAACATTTTGATGTTCTTAAATGGATTTAATTCTCCACTATTTCTTTCGTTGAATAATTCACTAAAAACAGAAAGCATTTAAACATTCATGACTAACATTTCCTGGTCATAGACTGTGAAACTGTTTGAAGCGACTGCGTGCACTTTCCTCGCTTTAAATACCTACAGATCAAGTTGTGTGGTGAAGCTAATGTCACGTGCTATGTTTATCACGGACGAGTCTCCGATTTAGTATGTTACGTATACACTACGGATTAAGATTTCAAATAGCCGGAAATTATAATTTAATTTTAAAAATTAGGTTAATTGAATGTCGATTTATATTAAATTTGTTATTTACCAACAATATTAATACACACAATTTTCTATCTTAAAACAAATATATTTTAATATACAAACAATAATACAATTGAAAATAATGGTTATTACAAATAATAATTTAAGTACAAAATTGTTACAAACAATACTAAGTCTTTAATCCCGTTTGAAACTGAATGTTCAGGTTCAACAACGGACGAAATAATTCTGAGTTGGTATTGTTACATTTCGCTAAAGCTAGCTAGCTGTTTATTCTTGGCTGGCCTCACACCTCTTACAAGCTGATATTTTACCGTCGAAGATTGTTTGTTTGTTTTTGAATTTCGCGCAAAGCTTCTCTAGGGCTATCGGCGCTACCAGTCCCTAATTTAACAGTGTAAGACTAGAGGGAAGGCCGCTAGTCATTACCACCCTTGGGCTACTCTTTTACCAGCGAATAGTTGAATTGACCGTCACATTATAACGCCCCCACGGCTGATAAAGCGAACATGTTTGGTGCGACGGGGATGCGAACACGCGACTTTCAGATTACAAATCACACGCCTTAATTCACCTGACCATGCCGCCCGACGAAGATATTTAAAGTCCTCGTAAAAACATTAATGTCCGAAGTTATTTCACTGAAGTTGGATGGTTTGTAATGTTCGAAATCTATCAACTTGGTGAAATTCTGTATTTTACGATTAATAATCGTTAATTACAATTATAACTTTCTAGGTTTTAGTATACTGACTGTAGCTAATCAACAATATTCTTACGGTGGCAGGCTTTTATACTCGTTAGGCGATATTCTTGATATTACTTGACAACAATATTCAACAATACGTTACGTTAGTGCTTTCGTAAAACATATATTGTTGATTTTTACACTCCAGAATCTTCTACAAATTTAGAGAACAGGCGGAAATTGTGTAATGCATATTTAACAATGTAAGTTACATACATTTCTAAATACATATTAAACTGAAACAAACATATATACTAAACTAATATTAAATCCGTTATAAGCTTCTCACAGTGAAGGTGATACATTTTGTTAGGTTGACGGAGACTCAAGTGAAGATAAGAATCTGCAATACTCTGGTACACAGGGATAAAAATGAGATTCAACATCATGGAGGCTAGTTGATGGTGGAGGGTATCTTTGTACCCTATTGTGCATCTGCCTCAAAAATAGAAACCTCATTCTAATACGCTACTGGCACACCATCACTCACCTGCCATGTTGGGGTGGACAAGGCTAGGAACAGGAGTTCTTAAGAGTGAATGGAGCTATATACTCTGTAAGAGATATTAAATCTCTGACAATAGAAACACTTGAACCATGGAAATGATATTTGCATAGAAAATGCATCAGCCTCCACCACTCTCACATTATGGTAGTATAGAGCAATGTCAGGGGGTTTAGAGGATATAATTCTGCTTTTCAGAACCCTTTGAATTTTATGATATTATACTTTTTAAGAGGTTAAACTTTCTGACTCTGAGAACTTCACTTTAACTGGCTTTAATTTCATATCATGTGCTTACCCAAAAGTTGGAATGACCACTGCAATTTGGCACAACTCTAACATTCAATATGGCAACTACTGTGACAACTTTCAATGGAATAATCACCATCGTAAGCTACGAACCATCCAGACAGCTTAACCAAAGTTCCCAATGCATTTACAAATCACCATTGTATGCATGAAAAAAAAACAAACAACATAGTCCATCATGCTGAAAATTGGAGATTCCTATCTAACGTGTCTAACAACACTTGTATGTATCTAGCAGTAGGAAACTTCAGTGCTCGGCACCTCACCCGGGATAGGTTGGAAACCTAATGACAAAGGTTTACGTTTTCCTCTCCCCATTAAAGCCACCAATCTTATAACACTAAATTTAAGTGACCTAAGAGAAATTGCTAAATGCAAAACAATAGAGAATCTTGCACAGACCTTGTTTTTACTAACTTCACCATGAATGTCATGGTCACCCCATGTGTGATTTGTGCGTAAAGACTGGAAAACATAGCATTATAAAACAATCTAGAAACCCATACAAGTATGCGAAGCTCCCTGACGGTGCTTGTACCCTCAAAGAGTGCCACCATCGAGAATAGTCAAGGTCAACAACTACTGCAAAAGAAACATACTACAATAGTGGAACTGATAAATCCTGAAAAACAAGTTATCAAACCCAAAATAAGTTAAAATCGTACACTAGACTGTTAAAAACAAATGTTCTCTTTTCACCATAGGTAGTACCTTATTTACTGAGATCCACTAATTATGCTTATTTAATCATAAGAAATTTGTAACCTTTGTGCTTAATTCCAAACAAACAAAACTTAAACAGAACGTATATATTTATGTGTACAAAAATATGGATTTATAACCACACTCTAAAAGACAAAACATAATACCATTAAGTTTATATAGCAATAAATATTAAATTAAAATGAATTGAGTAAAACAAGAAAAAGAACAGATAAAACTAACAGATCAGTTTTGTGTACATTCATTTTTGTTGTACCTCACTCATGAGTAATACTGCCACATACTAATATCCTTGTCACATACTGCAACATACACTGATAGCTTAAAATAGATCGCCTGTGGGCTCTCCCATACAACTTACTTTAGTAGCAGCCTTAGGTTATATCATACAAGCTACATTTCGATATGTGCAGAACAGTAATGCTGTCATCTATGCATTTTTAAACTCAATACGTTCTCTTCTCAGAATTTGGTAAGTTAAGATACGTCAACAAAAATTCTCGTGTGTCAGAATTAATATTCGTGCTGTTATTATATTGTATATCACTATAAAATCAGGGGAACATAACTCCTTCACTGCAAGTGGAGAAGTTGTATGCTTTTCAGGTGTATGGAAAAAAATCTAGTGAGGACCATGTAATACGTTTCTTAACAATCCCACCAAGTGAGCAATTTTCATGAAAAGTTCAACGATATTTTACCATAGAAAAAAACAATTAACAACTCATAAAGCAAGAGCTGTAATGCACTTTAAACTGAGTTTTGTAATCTAAACTGTTTAATTTGGTTGTACACCAGCCATAATAAACTGGGTTATTTAAACACCTATTATATGATTTATTATAGTTTTGTTTGTTTTGTTTTTGAATTTCGCACAAAGCTACTCGAGGGTTATCTGTGCTAGCCGTCCCTAATTTGGCAGTGTAAGACTAGAGGGAAGCCAGCTAGTCTTCACCACCCACCGCCAACTCTTGGGCTACTCTTTTACCAACGAATAGTGGGATTGACCGTCACATTATAACGCCCCCACGGCTGAAAGGGCTAGCATGTTTGGCGCGACGGGGATGCGAACCCGCGACCCTTAGATTACGAGTCGCACGCCTTAACGAGCTTGGCCATGCCAGGCCAATTTCTTATAGCTATTTGTTATAGTGAAATTTTTGAAAGGTAAGAGTTACAAGGATCTTTTAGCCCAATTGATCTACAAACTATTCTAGCTCTAAGTTATCTGAGTTACAATGCTACTGATAACTCAGAAAGTAAAGAATGCCACTTCAATCATTGGTTTATAAATGACCATCTGAGCTAATTGGTGACGTTTAATCCCAGTCATAGTTACTAGGAAGAAAAGGTTGATAGCATTAATCTGGCTATCTAGAATGGGTTCAGATGAGGAAAAAACTAGATCTGACTAGCTGTATGTATACATTACCATACACACAGCTGTATATGGAATATAAACTGGGGGGGGAACATAACTCCTTCACTTAAATAAATGTCATTAAAATAAATCAAAAGCGTATGCCAGACTGTTAAAAAACAAATGTTCCTTGTTTACCAGAGATAGTGTTGGAATTAATCAACTTGTAACTGCTCATAAAAGTAAGGTAGGTTACATGTGCCCATGCAATCTTCCTTAATTTAAGCTAGTCATACATTATCTTTCTACATAGCAGGAAATATTGATGCTATATCTGGACCCTTCACTTACTATTCCCAGAGCTCCTAAACCATCATTACATGCATCCACTGGTATGATTTTCTATTATATAGCTTAAAATTGTGACGACAGAAATGATTTCAACCCTGACTTTATGTCAGAGTTATGGAGATTCAACAAATGGACACAATATTGCTGGACAGCAAGAAAATTCTTCAGTAGTCACATTTTTGGGCCCAAATCATGTTTTATTACTAAATTATTGTCTTACAACTCTATCCCTTCTGTATTTTTTAAGACAAATCATTCATTTCAGTGACACATAATCTACTTTAGTAGTGAAGTTTCTATCATAAAATTAATGTTGAAGTTGTTTAGAAAGACTGTAACTGCAAACAATTGTATTCCTTCATGGTCACGTAGTATCATTAAGATCCACAAAAATACATTAATAATTCACAATTACATCTCTTATATTACTCAATATTCACCCCATCTGAAATGTTTCTCAACTTTAGTGATGGTGTGGTGGGTTATTTGTGGAAGTTTGCCATAAAATATTGATAGTATTGCATGAAACTGTAGTCTTCTTGCTTGCTCACGGATTGAGATCAGTCTTTCATCGCTGATGTTTTAATAGAATTGTGGTAGCTTCATCTCTATCTACAATATGACCAAGAAATTCAACTACCACATGCAAGAATGCACATTTTCTTGGTTTCCGTTTCAAACCTTTCTTTCTTATCCATGGAGTATCATTTTCAGATATTCAGCCACAGACATGAATGTGCTACTACATATTAAGACACCGTCAACATAAATCAGGAATATCTCCCGTAGCATCTTCAGTGTAAACAGTGTTCAATAATTTGAAATTGCTTAATTCTTGTATTTCAGACTTAATTGCTGTAATTTTATATTGTGTAAACCGGAAAGTATTTATGCCACAGACATTTAATCTTTTTTTATATCATTTTTCTGTAGCTCTGCGCGAAATATCAAAACAAACAAACTATAGTCCTTCTGTACCGTTACGCGATTACCCGAAACAAAGTAAATACAATTTTCTTGTCCTCAGTAGCTCAACAGTAAGTACATAGGCTTATGACGCTAAAAATCTTGTTTCAATGCCCATTAAGGGAAGAGTACAGATATCCAGTCGTGTATCTTTAACTTGACAACAACCAAAACACATTAATTTTCTTCACAGGAGAAGCACAAGCGCCACCTCCACTTATGTATGAATATGCTGTTTGTTATATGTTTCCACGAGCAACGAGTAAGCAGGTAGTAAAAACATCTTACTGGAAGAGGAGGTAGTGTTGAAAATGCTGATAGTGATAACTTTACATTATGTTTAACTGTAACTGACACCATCTAGGCTTACAGATTACAAGTTTGTTAAAACTTATAACAAAAGGAAAGTTCGAAGATGATTTCTCAGGATTCTCTATGTTTAGTTGCAAGTGTTTCAAGTACGTTATGTTGCATCATTCTCAAAGTGCCTCAAATTGTAACCCTTGCAAAATCAAAATCAATACGTGGCTTAAGTATTTCCAGTGTTCTTTTGGAATTTTGGATGTATGTATAACTTATATTAAGTTTCAACCATTAAATTTCAAATATTAAACAAGATTGAATGTTTCAGTATCTCTTTTAAACGTTATTTTAATGAAAACTCGTTTGTTATTTGACAGACGCTACCTCAAAGTTTAGTTTTCTTATATTTGTGTTTTAGTCTTTAGTTAAAAATAAAAGTCAAAGTATCACTATTACGCTGAGATAATCGTGTGATTTTGACAGATTTGATATGTCACCTCCCCTAAAAGAAATGTGTCAGTATTGAAGGAAAATGTATAGCACCTGATCTTTAAAGAAATGCATACTTTACAGGCCAGAAAACTGACAAGAATATTAAAATATGTCTGTTTACTCACATGTAGGTTTTAATTATTTACTGGTTTTATAGGTACAGCACCATGATTTCCTATGCTTATGCAAACAAATATCCTTTTACTGCATTTAGTGAATATCCCTTCCTTGTTATTCAAGGTAGGTTTTATCTGATTTCATTTACTTGATAAGAAGTAAAATTTGAAAAACCTTGACTCTTGTTTGGTACATAGAGGTATTTTATATGACAAAGCCAGAAGAATTTTAAATATCATCCAATTTTCATATAGAAGATATATTTACATTATTTTAAATTATAACATACTGAAACTATCAGATATATATATATATTTATGTTACAAATCAGTTGTAGCCATAAAATCAGTGAAATATAAATAGAAAATATTCAATTTTGTTTTATTGTACAGTTTATATATACTGTTGTATTCTAGGTAATGTTTACTTCTCTTTATCTAAATGAAGTGTAGTTTATATAATAAACTGTTAGCACATTTTTATTTTATTATTATCTGAGCTTCATTTTTACATTATTTAAACTTAATGTTTTTTATGTTACTATTTTTAATTTTTAAAGCATGTTTGTTTAAAAATTAAACATTTAGCTGTTAAAATCCTGAAGATTTTTGTTCTTACGTAGTGTTTCTTATTTAACCATTACTGAATATACAGTTACTTTGTTTGAGTAGTAAGTTGATATTTTAGAGTCCAGAAAGAAAACAGTACCACTAAAAGAATTTTTAAGCTACTTTTAACCTAAATTAAAGAAAATCTGTAAAGTTGTATGGTTATGATTTTTACATATCCCACTCTGTGTTATTACTAGTGATTTTTTTTATCTGACATTTTTTTCTCACTTTGTGCTACAACTGGGGACATCTTTACCAATGCAACTGTTACTATAAACTCTTATTCTACACATCTTAATACATTTGATTTCATAAGGCTCTCAAACATTTTTACTTTATCAAATGTAAATGAAATATTTACTGAACATTATAAGCTAAATATTTATATCTAACAGTCTTACTTTTACAGATTTTATCCTGCTTATAATGATTTTGCATTACTCTAAATCATCTGGTATTTTATGGGTAATCTATTTTGCTTTGTATCCTTTTTAATTGTTTTACTTTTAAGTCTATATATCTTTGGAGAGAACCATTAGGGATTGAACACCTATAAATATATGTATCTAGCCATCCTTATCTGAACAGAGGCACCTATTATGATATGAGCACCTGGTCTTTTTTGTTGGCTGTCAAGGCATGCTTCCCTTCCTTGTGGAGTCTTGTTTTGTTATTTTTGTTGCATGTGTTCTGCTGTTTGTGGTTAACAACCAGAATTTTCCTTTTTTTTTTTTGGTATTTTACTCTTATGTACACAATCAGCATCAGAAATGTTTACCATACCTAATTCTTCTCCCAAAATAAAGGGAATGAAAACCAATTTATTTTTATAAAATTTCACAGGTTTGACTACTTGTTTATTCTATCACAAAGCAAGTCTTGTTTGTCAGTAGACAATACAACGGTTGATGGATTTCTATTCTGACACCACAATGTCAGCACACTCCTCCATAAAGTACACATATGTGTTTTGAAGTCACTTCCACGTAAATGAGATCACACTTCCAGTCTGTCTTCTGAGATTACAAGGTTTTCATTGACACTAAAAATGTTACATCACAGACATTAAATTTGAGGGTGCTGATTCCATATCATTATGGACCTATTATTATAGAGGCTCAAAGATGTAAACAAACAGACAGAAACTTAGCTTTATATATTAAATGAGTGTCACTTTGATTGCGAGTCTAACTTGACAGCTACATTAAAAGATAATTTATGGAACTATAGGTTAAAAATTTTGGGTAATCCAAAAGTGGTAATTGAGAAGCAGCTGAATGATGATGTTAAAACTGACAGAAAGAATTTTTTTTTTTTTTATTGTGTGATAAGGATAGATAGATGATAGAATGAAAATTGGGCCTCTACAAGAGGCTTGTTGATAGCAGGGTTTTGATGAACTATTTGATGGTTGGACATTTAGTTTTTCATTTTTACAGTAGAAAGAAATAGCAGTATTCTTTATTCTGAGCACTCTTATGAATAATACTGGAATTGACCTGAATCAAACAGATATGAATCCCTCACTGGTAAGTAGGAAAATTGGGAAAAATTAAAATTAGAACACCAGGCCAGAATATATTTTCTCCAGGGTTTAAGGATCAGAGATCAGACTTGCAAATCTGTATTTTCAGTTTGGATAGGGTAATATACAGTGGGCAGGTGCCTGAAGATGGAGAAGTTGCTTACATCACTATAGGTCAGTTCATATTAATTCTGTACTGAGAAAAATTCTAGGGGATATGATAAAAGAAGTTTCATGTAATCATCTAGTGAAATATATTGTACATGAAAACCAACAGGGATTCACCTGAGGGAAATATTACCCTATTAAAATTTTATCTTGTTCAAGGACATTACTTCTCATCTAGAAAAAGGAAAGGGTAAATACCTAATGCACTTAGATTTTCAAAAGGTTTTTAATAAGGTGTCACATAGAAGATTATGTAATAAAATCATATCTTTAGGGTACAGGAAAAGAGTAGTTAAATGGGATTATATGGTGGTTGGATGGGAGAAACCAAAAGGCTCTTATTAATGGAGTTCAGTCCAACTGGATCCTTTTTATTAGGGGAACATCTCAGAGTTTTAAGCTGGATCCTTTGATATTTCTCATTTTCATTAATTACTCTGATAAAGGAATAGCCAGTAAGTTGAATATTGTGCAAGTTATATTAAATTAATGTGTATTTCAAATTGTACTGAAAATGTTGATGCTTTTCAGAAAGTTTAGGACCATTTGATTAGCTGGGGCTAGTACATGGCAGATACCTTTTAATTTTAATAAAAGTAAGTTTATTTGTATTCATTTTCACAGCATTAATTATTATTTTATTGTCTTTTAGGGTAAACTATGGATGAAATTTATTGGGAAAAGGAAATGAACAGCTGTTATGGATTATTTAAAGCCTTATAGGTGATTTGTGTTAGTTAGAAGGCAAACAATATTTTTTACATTATATATCTAGAAACACTGAGTACAAGTTGAAGGATCTTATCAGTTCACCTTGTAAGATACTGGTTGGACGTTTTGATTATAAATTATTGCTTTTAGTTTTAATCATTTTATTAAAGAAAGAATACTAAGTTGTTGTAGAGGGCTTAGAGAAAAATTAATACAGTGATTCCAGGTTTGGAGGGTTATCATATTAGGATAGGTTGGAGTGTCTCATTACGTTTTTACTTAACCCTTTAGCTGCAGAATGTGCCATATAGTGCAATTGTAAACTGACAAACAATTGCAGAACATGCCTTATGGTGAAATTATAAATTGACAAACAATTGTGTAGCACACTTTATGGTGTACTTTAATTTCTTTTAAGCAACAGCCTGGGGAATGCACTCAGTTTATTGCCAAATTTTGATTGGTTGATAATTTATTTCTGCAGCTAAGGGGTAAGAGGAGAAGGGCTTGGAGGGCAATGATGTTAACCTTAAAGGTTTGTAACCAGTAAATACAGATTACATTTTCAAAACACTTGCAGACAGTAAGACTAGAGGTCAAAGTTTAAAATAATTTTAAAGTAATTAAAATTCATGCCCCTTCTTCATAAACTGAAGTTAACAAAATGCCAGTTGACCCAATGGATTTCAACATTGATATACTAAGTTTTTTTTTCGGAATTAATTTTTAATACTTTTATATCGTGCATCAGCTCAACAAGCTTAAAATTCAGAAATGCGTACCATGATTAAAATGGGAAACAAATTCATAATCTGACAGAATAAAAAACACCTTTTAATAATTACTGATAATATTAGAAAAAAAAAGCAACAACAAAAAAATGTATAGAAAATTTGATATTTTATTTCATAAAAAGATCTTTGTATGAGTGTCAGTACTTTTCCTGAGAAGAGAAGTAACAGACTTATGAAGGACACAACTGTCTAATTAATCTTAACAAGGAAACTTGTTCTTATTGAAAAGCTTAAACCATTTGATTTTTATTTAGTAGAAGAGTTTGTTTTAGAGTAACAAAAGTACTCCACATTTTTTCAATATTTTTTATAAAGTTAATCATGTTTGTGAACTTGTGTAAGCTTTTCATAGATGAAAAAAAATCCCAACATACCTATCCAGCTTTTGAGATGAGGATCAACTTTCCCAAAGTGGACAGTATTTTTAATGGCAGTCATTATGACTTATTTTGGTTGTTAAGAATTGTTAACTTCCTTGCCCTGAAAACTTAACATGGACATCACGTAAACATCTTATTTGGGCTTTGGCTACTTTTATAAAAATGCTCTCCAGTACTACATCGGTATTTCTGCAGACTCACACCATTAAAAAACAGGTTTCGATATCCATGGTGGGCAGAACAGAGAGAGCCAATTGTGTAATTTTGTACTTAATTCCAAATAACCAATAATCAATCAATTTATGTGAGTGATGTCATAAATACTAATCATAGTTAAGAGCTCTCTATGACAGTTACATTAATGTTTTATTATCTCTCCATTTTCTCACACAATACAAACCTGATAAAACACTTGGCAGAAAGGGGAAAAGTCATGTGAAAATCAACAGAAATTCCAGAAATCCATAATAAACTCAGTTTACATGATTAAGCACTTTCCTGTGTTAACATTTGGGTTTTTTTCAATCAATTTCAGAGTAATCAGCACTTATCCTCAAAACAACTCGTACACTAAAGAGACTTGTAGGACCAGTTCAACATTTTCTGCACTTCTCTGTGTCCCCTAAAACACCTCTTATTCAATGAAGTATGGTACCAGGATTCCTTTTGCTTCTAACTTTTACCAGTGCAATCATGAAAAAAATATTGTTAAAGTTTTAACCTTATGCCTAAATGACCAGATAAAGTTAACAAATGACACTTATAAATTATAACATCCATTTTCACTATCTAATTTAAATATTTGAAATTACATAAAAATTGTTTATGTTATTCAAAAGCATGCTTCTTCACTTTAAAGTAAGTTTGAATAATAAAAATAGGTATGATATTGTTACAAATAGATTTAATTTTAAATAAATAAAGAAATCTATTGTGATCTCCAAAATACCTTGCAAGTTTAAAGTTAAATGTTTTATCATTTACAAGATGTATTGTTAATAAAATGGTGCTACAAGGTGTAATAAAATCAGTCATAAATCCTTCCTTATACACAGGAACATATATGTTAAGAAAGAATTTCAATGGTTACTTTCTTCCCTGTTTCTTGATTGTATGTGTGTTAACAACTATTCAGCCATGTAACATATATATTTATCAGCTAATTAAAATGTTTAATGTCTTTAACAAAACTAAATTTTAAAGTGTTACATCTACACCTGAACCAGATTGGATAATGATGGCAAACCACTGTTTCTTTTTTTGTTATTTTCCCCTTAATTTGGTCTTAACAGAATTGCTATCATCCAGTACTGCATAGCTCTTGAACACTTGCCAAAGACATTTGTGTCCGCAGTGGTGGTACGTATTTTACTTTGAATTATTTAATAGAAGCTTATATTTTAATTTTCACTGGTTAAATAATAATAACTATTATATGGAAAGTGTACTGTATTTTGTGTCATATTTATCCTCTAAAGTTAAGATCATTCACTTTACTCCAGATGTTTCAATTATTTAGCTGTTACTGTAGCTTCTTTAAAGCAGGAACATGGATCCTGTAACATTTGTGGAGAAACATTTTGTACTTCATGTCCTTAAGTTGATACAGTACATCTTTTATATTACTTATATATCCTGTTGGTAGATTTCCTCTGTATCTTAAACGTGAGGTTGTTGACATCATACAGCACACATTTCAGTCATTTGTCAGGTCAAACAACCATATTAGTCATAATATTGTGGTGTATATAGTTTGTACATATATCATATATTCATCATGAAAACAACTGGAGATCTGTTTATTATACTCTGTATTTTAAAGTTGTATTGTGTGGTTAAGTGTCAGGTTTCTTCATGTGTGCTGGTTTTAAGACTTTGAACTAGTTTCAGTCATGAATACATCAGCCTCTTTCTTACACAGAATGCCTTGATCTTTAAATACATTTATGTTGTATCTATGTATTTTTGTTCAGGCATTGTTTGTTTAATCCCACTGCTGTATAGTGACACACATTTTGTACTGTATATTTTCAGAGTCTGCATCATGACATTATCTAGATTTATGTTAAAGTTTATGGAAAAAATAGTTTCACAACATATAGTTAGTAATGCCTACAATTCAAACATTTCCAAGTAACCTGCATACGTCTATAATCTTGTAAAGTATTTCAATGAAATACTGTGTTATTAGTAATTTGAATGTGTATCAATCAGTTGTTGCTATTAAATATTAATAACTCTGTTAATTAGAACCTAGGGATTCCCATAGCAGTAGGAAGCAAGCTTCTTCAATTAGGAGCCATAATATTATCAAAGGATGCTGGACAAGTCAGTGGTTTAACTTGGAAGATTGCTGCTTATACCAGTGCAGGTATGTAATCTCAATAAAATCCAACACAACTGAGAATTTAAAATTTGGAAATAAAAATTAAGCATCACTAAAGTAAGAACAGAAAATAAGCGTTGCTGATGTAAATGCTAATTATGTATTAAATTTCAAAGAAAGAATAAACTTACAAATGTTAATATATTTTAACAGCCAGTGTATGTACATTTGTAAACCTAAACATGAAGATGCCAAACATTACAAACTAATTGACTATTCTGTATGTAAATGTGAGGTTATATTATCTTGTTGAACTATATATACCATTTAAACAAAGATATTTTTACTCTTCTTGAGATTGAAACAATTTTTTTCCAATTTTTAACTCTATGAAAAACAAGCACCTATGATGTAAAGTAATTTGAAGTTGAAATGCATTAATTCTGCTCTGATACATTGCCTTATTTTATCCAAATAAACCAAAGATAATGAATGCCGATGTTACCAGTATAACATCAGATAAACTACTATAGGATTTATCTTAATCTTGTTAGGAATAGTAATATTTGACAAACCTTTAAATAATCTTCTCTCACAGAACTTAACTTACCCTGTCAGTATCGAGTTTTATAAATTGTTTTCCATAATAAAGAAAATTTTTAATTGTATGTGTGTAAAATTACATCAGATTTATAAAATGTCTGTCACTCAAGAGTTGATCAGAATTTAACCAGTAAAAAAAAGGTGGGAAATGAATCTTGTAAGATATAACTGGATTTATAATTTTGAGGAAGTTTATTTTATAGCAGAGGTCACCAAACTTTTCTCACAGGGGGCCAGATTACTTGGGAAATGAGAAGCACAGGCCGCATCATCATTATATTCAATACTCATAAGCTAGAATGAAAGCTCCCTGTAAAAGACTTAACACTAAGTTTAGGATGCCACATTAGCCATGTGGGAATAGCATGCAATACACACATATAATAAAAAAACAAACAGAAATACAACCAACATTTTTATTCACCAAAAGGTTATCAAAGAAGGTGACATTAGCAAAAACAATTGTCACATCACACGTAGTGAGTACATATCTGAATTTCACTAAACCGCAAAAAGGTTAGTGAGATTTATAAAATTGGCATTTGGCTTTCCAAATATCTTCAATGTTTGGTTTTGAAATGCTGCACCCAATCATTAGAATTGCTATCAAATGTTCATCAGTCAACTTTGATCGATGAACCGACTTTACACACTTCATTTTTGAAAATGCTTGTTCACAGACATAAGTTGTTCAGAACACTGATGCCATACTGGATGCGAACTGCTTCAGCTTTGGAAAACCTTTGAAAGTTGTTGAAAGGCTGATGCTTTCAAAGAAATTGACTTTTTCAGAACATAGCTCATTTGCTGCTTCCATCATACACTCTTTGATGAAGTTGCTGTCAGTAAAAGGTTTTCCTCGCTCTGTCATCCTATGCACTATTTTGTAACTTGTATGAGTGACAGATTCATTTTCAGCAAACTTTCTCGTGAAAAGATTCTTTTGAGATTCAAAAACACGTTTCATTGATTCAGATTTCCCAGAACGGAACTTTCCTGAAAATTTCAAATATGTTGATAGATGTTTTGTTTCATAGTGACGCTGAAGATTGTAGTCTTTCAAAAGGGCAACACTTTTTGAAATTACTTTTTATATTTGCTTAGATTCATATGTGTAAGTGCTGTGTAGTTACTGTTTTTTGTTAGTTTTATTCTTCAACAGGTTTTTTTTCCTCTTTTTCAGCCCGTATTTTAACATACACATTTGAAGTCTGGGACCTGGTGCTGCTTTTATACCATTCCTTATCATTTGCCTTGAATTCAGCAATTGCAGTTGCTGCTATAGTTTATAGGAAACCAGTTACAAAGGAAGGATGAGTCACTTTTGTATATTTTATTGGTTTGCACATTAATTCTTAATAATAGGTCAGGTAAAGGATGCATTTCTGTGTATTTTTTGTATTCTATTTATAAAGAAATGTTTTACACTTCAAAACAGAAGTCTGTTATTGTCATGTTTTGAAGTACTCCAAAAGAGTGGAAGTTTGTTTTAGGGGACCATATTTTGATAACTGACTTTCTTATATTAGCAAAAAGTGAGTGATGTTTTGCAAGTATTTTCTTTCCTTGTTTCCAGAAATAAGTAGACTAGCTCCACAAAAATTGGCCTAGGATGTTGAGTTGGTCAACCTCTCATTAATATAGAATATGAATGAACCAACAAAAAAGGCTGACCTTCAAGGACTAACACAAATGCACAATTCCTAATGAAAGGATTGATAAAGTTAGTCACAGTAGTTGTATATTGGTTATTAGAACTGCTACTAGTTGTGTAGATTTGTTAAAAAGGAGGACCAGTTCTTCAAATAACGTAAATTTTATCTAACTATAGGTAATTACACTCATCTCCTATTATGCCAAGTGCATTGTTTACTGACTGCCAATGTATCTTTTATGAAAAGGTAACACTTTGAATGTTTTTAATGTTGTGAACAATATCTGTGACTTCATCAAAATTTTTTATTTTATGGGTTTACAAATTTGCAGATTCACAAAAAAAAGTATCATTTGTAGAAGTATTATTTTTATGTGAAGTGTTTACAGTGTTTAATTATATACTTTTAAAATTAATTACAGATACTGAAACATAGAATAGGTTATTAATGCTGAAAAACATCAAAGTTTAGATGCAAAGCTACTCCTACTTTAATATATATAAATATAAAAAGTAAAAACACTGAAAATATTGAATAGGTTATTAATGCTGAAAAACATCAAAGTTTAGATGCAAAGCTACTCCTGCCATAATATATATAAATATAAAAAGTAAAAACACTGAAAATATTGAATAGGTTATTAATGCTGAAAAACATCAATGTTTAGATGCAAAGCTACTCCTGCCTTAATATATATATAAATATAAAAAAGTAAAAACAAATCAAAAGTCACATTAAGATAAGTAAATCTTAAGGCTTTGACTTCTCTTATCTGTGGTTTACCAGATCCAAGCGAATATTCATCAATTCGAGAAACTTTAACAGTCCAGACTGCCAGCAGTTGTTTAGAACTAGCAGCCTTTGATCACAAAAGCAATGAATAATGTCAATAAATAACATCTAATGGTCTTGTCAGAATAACTATAAAGAGTACGTATGTGACAGTTATGAATTTTTTTATTTTATATTTTTGATACATGTCTTTCATATATTTCTGTGAATAAGCAGTGAAAAGAGTTCATATTACAATTGAAGTTATTTTAAATGTTACTTCTTTCACATTAGAACACCACTATCTATTGTGAATCCCTTTTACAAATGTTTTACACTGACCTGAAAAAAAATTAAAGTTTTCACACACACAGATAAAAGAAAGTAAGATTAAATGAGGGTATAAACTCATCTTTTTCTGTCAATATTTCTTTAAAGTTGATAATTTGAAAATTGTGCTAATACACACGTGTATATATATACATTCATTTACAGTGAATACATGTAAATTATATGATACTTTATGAAATACTATTTGCACAATTCATTGCTATAAGAAGTAAAAATGTACATGATTAAATGTCAGTCAAGTTTATCAGAAGTGTACTTACTGTCATCAGGCTGCCTCATAGAGATTTGTAAGATTGCACTATCAGAAATTTTGGTGTATATCGATGTGCAGCAGAGACTGAAATGTGATTATGTCACAAGAAGAATTAATGTGATAACAGCTGTATAATGACCAATTTCAATTTTTTTTATGCCATAATATCGCTAGTGATCAAATTCATATTGGAATCTTTATATGCTTATAATAAGTCATAATTTTGTACCAAAAATTAAAATTGGGAAACTATCAACATTTATGTTTGCTAGTGATAAATAATGTCCACAATGGGTTTCATACATTAAATTCAAAAACAAATTTTGCTGTTTTTAACTGTAATGTAAGATTAGTAATTGGAAAGCCCATTGTTCTATCTCTTGAGGTACATGTTACATGAACCAGTTGGAGAAAACTTTTTTTAAAGCAGAAAATTGACCTATGTAAAATAAAGTTAAGGTTCACTGTTGTGAAACTACAAGAAATCTATATGTATGTATATATATATATATGAGTTTCAACATTCTCACATATCTTCTTCAATCTCTTTGCTTGTGATGGAAACACCATACACTGTTTACTTTATAATGGAAATTTCACATCCCTTGATAGTAGAAGACAGGAAATTGCTGGTTCTGATATGTTGATCACATTTTCTGTTTGTCCTATCAAAAGAAATTACTTGAAAGCTTTTTCCAGAAGATAAACAAACTTCACAGTACTATTTAGTGTAACACCTGTAGAAGTTCAACAAATCCTACCATAAAACATCAGTTACAACTACAATGTTTGTAAGAGCTTAAACGTAGTCACACAACCCTTGTCAAAGAAACATATACAATTTTCAAATTGTTACAATATCCTATAGGCTTTATTAGGTATGTCCATCTGAAGGCAAAGGACCACAGAAGGGGCTAGTACCAGCAAGCAGTATATTCTACATGTGAAAAATTAAAATATTTAGTATCAACTACAGTGCTAGTAGCTTTAGAGAAATGTTTAAAAAATAATTTCAAAGTTGTTTATAAATATTCCAACACCATTAAAAATTTCCAACCCTTGAACAAGCCTCCGCTTCAAGATGTGAAGAACATGGTGCATAAAGTACCCCTGCCAGTCATGCAAAAAAAAAAGTAAATGTTGGTAAACTGTTAACATAAAGCTTGCAGAACATAAAAAGGATGTTACAAGTTGTAAAACAAATAATGCTATTTCTCTACAGGAAGAATCCTGGTCATAAAATAAACTGGAAATTAGCTAAAATAATGCATAAGATTAAAAATTAAGACTGTGGAAAGTTTATTCATTAACCCAAATTTGCCAAACTTCTCATGTCTGAAGGTCTCTTGAAGCTGAACCCCCATGTTTTGAATGCCCATCATAAAGTTTATGCAAAGGTAGCCATAAAAGGGTGGGGTAAAATGTATGTAGGGGATCCATTTTTACGTGTTACGTGTACTTAAACACAAATTTATAGTTTTAACAACCATTAATCTCTCACAAACCAACATGGAACTGAAGAAAAAATGTGAAAGTGCCAAAACTTGTATCTATATAAATTTGGTGATGTTCAATATTAGTGGATCTAAAGTTTTAGTTTAAATAGCATTGTGTATTTACCTACTAGTGGTCTGTGGGTTATGAAGAAATATCTTCTCAAGTAGCAAGGTGTTTACAAACAATGAGAATTGTCAAATAAGCCATGTAGGAAAATTTCTCTATGATGTATTCATGTTACTTAGACTTCTGTACAGCATTATTCATAATCAATGTGATATTGACCTGTTCCTAACTTAACAAAACTTATACGTTTTTATTAAAAATTCCATATTTTAGGTTTAACAAATGTTCTTAAAATATGGTTACTTCACATGTGGAAGGACATGTGGTTTATTTTATTATGTAAGCAAAGTTGTACAAGTGTATAAATGTTGAAATAGACTTTTTAAGCAACATAACCACAATGTAATTCATGACTGGTATAAATATGATTGTTTTCAATGAAAAATATTTATGTACTTTGTGTTCGTGTGTAAGGTGAATCCTTTATTTTGGTACATTCACGAGGAATAAGTCCTGTCAATTATGTGGTTTACCAAAGGTGTTACTCAGTTCATTTTTTATATGTAGGAAAATTGTATTTCAAACAGTTATAAGGAAATATCTATAGAAACAAGTGTTTAAACTGTAGTTTCTAAAGTTACATCAGGGCAGCTACTTGATAGTCTCCTTGGTACAGGTATTTGAGTATTTGTACCATATATTTGGGTGTGATTCCATATTTTCCTAAGAACACTTGTAGCCAATTCTGATTAACCATCTTCAACAAGTGAAATATCTATACGTCTTCTTCATGGTCTAACTGAATTCTGAGAAAGTTAGAACACTACGTTCTGTGATTCACTACAACATGACAGTCAAGGCAACATTGTGTGAGACCACAATAAAAGACCATATGACTTATGAGATAACTAATTTGTATAACAATGAACTAACAAAGGAAATTTTCATAATTCTGTGATATAGGTTTGTTCTCTCATAGTTGTAATATTACAACTTCCAGTTATTCTCGTTTGTGTACAGTAGACATAAACAGACCAGGTTTAGCTATGTTCATTCACTTGTATCTTGTACACTGGAAGGCCTTTGATAAGCAAATTAACCTTGTCTGTGTACAGGTCCTATTTCCATCAATGGTAACTGCATCTACAGAGCAGATGATATATAAAATAACATGTAAATTAGTTGTTTCTTGTTTTATATTGTACTTCTGTAAATGTATTAATATAAAACAGGCATATTGTTTCTTTACATGTCTTTATTGCCATCACACATTTCTTTTTAAAAATGATTCAACATTGTACCTGAAGTTGGTTGTTGCAAAGTATCATAAATCTTGTATGACAAAGTAAACAAACATGGAATATTAATGGTTAAAAAAATAATTTGATGAATTAATGAGATTTTGCTTCTGTCATTGGTTTTGTACTGACCCTTTATACGATACAAAAAACTTAGATAAAATAGCAAGGAAAGTGATGTAAAAAAACATGGAGAAACAATGGTGAATTCTGTGATTTTTTTGTGTTAATTTTATCTTACCATTTTAAATGTTAAGTATAAGTGAAAATCCTTAACACATTACAAATACAATTTAATATCCTGTACCATATAACATTACCAGAAGCATTATCTCTGCATGGAATGTTAAGAGAAAATACTGATAATATGATGGTACACATTTACACCTTCAGCATTCCTAACCTCATTTCTGTACCTTTAAATATGCAGCCTGAACAGTTTAAATGACTTCTCTACTTTAACTTTTTATAATACATATAAAACACCAATAAATTCATTTAAATGTCACGTACGTAAATACATATTTAATAGATTATTCATTTTGATTAGTAAGTACATAATGCCAGTTATTTCAACTATGAAACCTAAATTAGGTTTGAAAAGGCTTATTGAAGATCCCAGTAATAAGGCAGAGACAGGCAAAAATTAGCATTAACACTAATCTCTAGTCTTTTTTTTATGTGCACAGTTCCTCCTTCACATGAGATCAAAAGAAACTGATTCTGATTTATAATGGAAATAAAATTTCCAATCAAAGATGCACAAGTTGCTCCACTTTCTAGCCAACCAACAGTTTTCACTTCACTGTTGTCTGGCTGGTAAAACAAAATTTTTCCAGGTTGTGCAGGGATAAGATAAATTCCTGCCTCATGGGACAAAGCACAACAATACTCCTGATCTGAACCAGATGGGTAATTACTATTTACTTGTTCCCATACTTCAGATTCAAAGTGGTATGTGTAAATATTTTTTGTAAAGACAAACAGTCGACCTGCATGAGAAACAGCCGGTGAAGAAAACAAGGGGTTCTGTAGTGAGGGTAAAATACTCCATTCACCTATAATGAAAAAATTTAGATTAGTATTTCCAGAAGTTCTGTTTCAACTATACCTGTATAAGGCAGAAAAACATACATTGGATATTGAATTAATATGGAATATAATACTATGCTGGTGAAACATAATTTACAATGTAAACACAAAGGATTGAAAATAATTTTATATATTTAAAAAAAAAAATTTTTTTTAAAGCCATATATTTTTCCACTAAGAAGACTATAATAGAATTTCAACTGAGTTCTGTGTGTTGCAAACCATTGCATTACGTCATTTGTTAAATAATAGAGCTCAAGTCAGTTAGGTATGCAACACAGAAAGTTAACATTTTCCAACACTGAAAATGTATTTCCAATAGAAACTTGCCTTCCCTTGCATATTAGTTTTCTTCAATTATGTGCTTCCCCTATATGTGCTATTTTTTCACTCACCACTAGCTTTGAAGTAGTCACCTAAAATTATGTCTTTCCACAGTAGCATTTAAATGAGCATATGATAACCTTCTACCAATAACAATGTGACACATCCTCCTAGCACAACCTACTCCTCTTTTCTGATTGGTCAATCATCACTTTATAATTAAGCAAAAAAAAAAAAAAACCTGAAAGTGAGGACATGAAAGGAGGTAAGTACCCATTGAAAATACAAATCCTTACCTCTTCTCACATACTAACTAGTATTTCACACTGAAGTGGTGGTGGGTAATGGTGGTGGGACTGGTGCAAAAGTTAACCCAAAGAGAACCCATGGGGTATGGCACCCTACACCATGACAGTATAGGGGCACACCCCTTCTATATTGAAGATATCTATCATCAAATTAAGCAAAAAAACAAGCCCAGAAACACAATGAAAACTAGACATGCCTCTTTATGGTGTATTGTGCCTAGGACACATCAGACTGTACATAGTGGGCCAATTCCAGTCCAAAACCAGGTGGCATTGGGTTTGTTTTATCCATTCTGCAATAAAAGATGAGTCCCAAACATATTTTCTCTCACACCAGGAAATGAGGGAAAAGTAACTTCTGTTCCATCATCCTAGTTAGTACTATGTGTGCAGACCCTGTATACATTCAACACCAAACCATCTAGGAACTTGAGATCTAAGCAACAGATGGGGAAAAGCCAACCAGAGATGAGCTGTATGCAGTGGATTGTCTATAGTCCAAAATGGAGCTGCATTAAAAGTGTTTGTCCATTCCAAGGTAGGAGGAGGGTTCATACCATCTGTGCACCAACAGAACAACACCCTACTCTACTGAGCGGAAATGGTTACACTCAAGAGGAATCTTCCATAGTCCACCACCCCAGCAGCTATGAATTGGTGAATGGCAAGGATTACTATATTCTGTTAGAAGGGGGGGGGAGAAAATGCATAAGGGAGCTCAGGGGAATTAAACACCTTAAGGCTGGGTAATAGGTGATCAGAAAACCCTGTTTTTAAAAGAAATCCAATCAAAATGTATACAACCAGAACCAGAAAGATAGGGAACAATCATCAAACTGCTTTACTCATGATAGTGCATGAATAGGAGCAGTCTGGGTTGGGCCTTGTTTAGGCAATAATACACAACAAGGAAATCTCCAGCAGTCTTATGAAATACCCTGTTTAATCAGTGAGTGCTTCAGACTCCAATGACCATATGGTGTGGATTTAAATCTACACTAACCCTGTTAGGCACTGAATGCTACTTAATAGGCTCCTGAGAAGAAAAAAAGAGCTTCTATAATGGTAAGACAGAAAACAAAACAAAACTACCCAGTCAGAACCAGTAAGGTGTATGTAGAATGATGACAGAAGGAGGTTCATATACTGAAAAAACTGTCATTTTTGGTGAGGAAAAATTTGACTCAACATGAACCTGTATCCAATGAAGTCTAGGCAAGATGGATGAGCTGCTTCAGATATTCCATGAGGGTAATAGGAGAAATATCTCATGGAGATGAGGAATTACAAAAAATAAATAGGCAAGAGAATGAACCATGAATAGTAGTGCAGGCCAAAGAGCAAAACCACATACATGGGACAAAGACAACAATCCAGATCATAATGAGAATAAAAGCAAGAAACTGAAGGAAAGAAAGTATTAATGGATGTGCTTTCCCCTTCATGAGTCATAGAAATTTTAGTGAAAAGCACGAGTAGAATAAAACATCATGGGACAAAGACAACAATCCAGATCATAATGAGAATAAAAGCAAGAAACTGAAGGAAAGAAAGTATTAATGGATGTGCTTTCCCCTTCATGAGTCATAGAAATTTTAGTGAAAAGCACGAGTAGAATAAAACATCATGGGACAAAGACAACAATCCAGATCATAATGAGAATAAAAGCAAGAAACTGAAGGAAAGAAAGTATTAATGGATGTGCTTTCCCTTCATGAGTCATAGAAATTTTAGTGAAAAGCACGAGTAGAATAAAACATCATGGGACAAAGACAACAATCCAGATCATAATGAGAATAAAAGCAAGAAACTGAAGGAAAGAAAGTATTAATGGATGTGCTTTCCCCTTCATGAGTCATAGAAATTTTAGTGAAAAGCACGAGTAGAATAAAACATCATGGGACAAAGACAACAATCCAGATCATTATGAGAATAAAAGCAAGAAACTGAAGGAAAGGAAGTATTAATGGATGTGCTTTCCCCTTCATGAGTCATAGAAATATTAGTGAAAAGCACAAGTAGAATAAAAAAGAATACAAGAATGATGAAAAATAATATGAGGAGCATGGAAAACAATGTCCAGGTCCCAATAAGGAAGGACTGCAGGATGAGGAAAACAAGGGTGTCAGAAAGAACAGGAGAGGAGAAGATATGATGATAATGGGAAAATCCAAAAATATTAGATATAGCTATCCTGTAACCAGCAATGGTTGAAAGTGATAAGCTTTGGGTGAACAACAAGGTAAAAATTCAGAAAGTTGGGAAGAAATAGGGATGCAAAGACCAACTACAGAATGTGCATCATTTTCATGGAAAGACAGAGGAGGAAGACTATATGTGTGAATAGAGTGTGGAATATCTCACAATGGACCAGACAAAACTTGCACACAAAGCTGGAATGATGACACTGCCAGATAGAGAGATGAGTGATGTTCAAGGAATAGGAAGTACAACAGATGTAGAGGAAGGAGAATAATGGTTTTAGGATAGAAAATGTAAGACACAGGTGGGAAACACAAGTCTAAGAAAAGATAAACAAAAAAGGACAGGATCTGACCCACCAAGTCAGAAGAAAAGGCCCCAAAGTTTAGGAGTTGGAGAATGGCAAAACAACAAAAGTTATACCTACTCATGAGGTAACAAATACAGAGACAAGCCACACATGCACCAAAGTAATGGTGAAATAAATTCAACATGGACTAGCATAATCTAGACTGGAAGTAAGAAATATAAAAAGGAGTAAGAAGAAATGAGCTACAAATACAAAGAGGTAAACAACTTTGAGAAACCCAGTCCTGAAGTTATGAAAAAGGCTTAGGTATATTTATGACAACACAACTAAGAGATTACTCAAAGGTAGGGTGGTGGGAAAAAAACTTATAAAATTCCTTCTGTCATCAAATCAAAAACATCAGGATAGGTACGTTGAGCATAAAATATAGAGGGGTATGTCAGGTGTTAAAGAGAGAGATACGTCAAGTATAAAAGAAGGTCCAGGCCAGAGGAAAGATTCCACCATTCACTGCACAAAAGCTGTTATTTGTCCCAGTAAACAAAGGCAAATCTAACTCCAATAAAGTCGGTGTGTTACTAGCAAGTGTCACACCAGACAAAATGAAAGTTACTAACATTTATGAAATAATAATGTGGAAATAAAAGCAGGTGCAGAAAATGTGGGAACATGACTCAAACTATACACTTTCAACAGCATGGAAGAAGTTGAATGTGCTACAGGGCAGCATGAAACTGATGAAAACTAACATGTGAGAAGAGGTAGGGTATCGAAAGTCTTGGTTGATGCACTCATTATTTAGAGTGGTTGTCTTATGGTATATATTATGCTTATGCTGGTAGTGTGGTCTGTGTATTAACAGTTTGTAAAAATATATACACAAACAAAGAGCTGCTTCCAGCACAATGACACCACAGTGACCACAATATGCTCATCTACAGGCTGAACAAAGAAGAAATTAGAAAAAATATTATACGTGTAAAGTTTATTACATGATTCCACATTGACTTAACAAAAAAATCAGTGTAAGCAATCATTAACATGTGAGTTTTAAATATTATTCAGTTTTTATAAAATATTTTATTATACATAATTTGGTGAATTTCTATAGATAATAATGCCATAACCTTAAACTAAGACTTATCATATATAAATTACAAATTACCCAGTGATAAATTGTATGCTTCAATTTCTTCGTTTCAATAGCATTTTTTTAAAACTTTTATTCAAGTGTTAAACCTTCACCTACATCCATTGCATAATCAGTTATTGTTCTCTTACACTTAATGTATCATAATCACACAAAGATCTGTTTAGATACAATTTCTGGGTCATTAATACAATTTGTTAAAGAATTAATTGTCAGACTCTTTAATTAATTATATTCAGCTAACTGATTATTCTCACATGAAACTTGAATAGTTAAAATAAGTAAGAGTTTAATATTTTCTTAATCTTAAAATACAGGGTGTTCGGAAAGTCACTGTGCAGTTTTGTAATCATATGTCTATTCGGTCTATTTCAAGCCAGCAACTGATAGCAGTGTTTAGAAACAAAATAAGAAGGATCCAAGCCTGTATTGATGCCAATGGGGGTCACTTTCAACATTGTTTATAATTGTCATTCATATTTACCTCCTGTATTCTATATTGAAACATGTTTGTTAATGAATATATGAGTGCACAGAGACTTTCCGAACACCCTGTACATTTCTGATAGATGCTTACCTCTTCATGTGGAATAATTATATTCTTCTTATATATTCTTGCCTAGGATATTTGTATATCACTAGCCTTGAGCTAACTTCCACCAAATATTTATGTGTTTAATGTGAACTGAGATGGTGCATACAACAAAAGCATTTCACTAATAGGAGGGTGGCACAACCTCCATGCACAGTAATGAAGTTACTTTTTGATGAGGCAAGAAGAGTCTGCACAAGAAGTGTGGAGTTCAGATGGAAATGTGTGTAGAGATCAGTATCTATCAAAAATACATTTTCAGGTTAAGAAAAGTTTGGCTTCTGAGATAACTCACTTACTCACACAAAATAGCTAAGAATCACATGTTGAACTGGTAGAGAAGCCAGTATAAAGTTAAACCTAGATGAGTTCCCTTCAGGAAGTGAGAAAGCCCACAAAGTGTGAAACCCAGTGGCACAGTCACCATAGGGGAACCCTTATTGGAGACTACATACCACCTCACCATGGGTGACAATATATAGTCTTCTCTGAAATGTAAAAGTGAGAGAGGCAAGTAAGCCCACATGTCACAAATATGGGTGGAATAAAAACACGACCATCTGAGCACTTGCACACAAGCATTCTGGAAGCTAATAATTGCTGTGTGGTTAGAGAACAATTAGACAACACTGAGTGTGCTCCTTTTGACTAAACTGGATAGACTCACACTGTATAAGAATGGCACACCAGCTGTTTGAGGGGTAGCCTACACTACACTAACATCATCACCACCATCCTACTTTTCATTATATTGTGCTAAATTCAGTCACTGAGGATCTCTCCAAGGTCCATCATTCTAGCAGCTAGAAATTGGAATGTAGCAAGAGTCTCCCATGCTTCATTTTAAGAGGGAATGTAGAATTTGTGTTAGAGATAACATGAGAAATGCCAGATCTCCATCGAACACCTGGATACAGTGCAATGAGTGACCATGAAAGGATATTTTGAAAAGCCAGCAAATGTGAGCCAAAGAAGTGTAGAGTAACCTCCCTAGTACCAGCTTTTTCCATGATAATCAATGAAACAGTACAGTCTAAATCAAGTAATCGAGTACTTTTGTCTAGCACAAAGATGGCTATAATGGTCTCATGAAACATTCTATCTTGCCAATAGGCACTAGCTAGAGCAGATGGTCTGAGTGATTTCCTTACCTAATGTAGAGTTTAGAATATAAGTATATCCTGGGAAGTAACACCAGCCACTTGGTAGAATCCTGACAGACACAAAAGGAGATAAAAAAGGAAAATTTACTTATTTATTTTAAAGATGGTGAACTGATTGAAAGATGACAACTCCAGAGAGGTGAAAATCTGCAGAAGACAAAACTGTCAGATAATCAAAATAATGAGCCAAAATGTGTGAGGAATTGTCCATATCCCTATGCCCACACAAAGTATTTCATTCAATGGCCAGTGAAAATGAGAAGCAAAAGAATAAGATGTGCAATAAATATGAAAAAGCCTCCAATCATCATTGTCTATGAAAGAATACACCAACTGAAGGAGTTGACAGACCCATTTGGTAAGGGTGTAAGGAGAGAGGCCTTTCGATGAAGGGAAGCTCCCAAGGTAGAAACAAATGATGGCAGGGACGCAGAGGTGAGAGACAGGAGAAAAAGAACAGTCATCACAAACAGCTGAAGTTTTAGGGAGATAAGACTGGTCCAGGTAAAGGAGAAATGATATTTACCAACAAGATGAGTGATAAATCTAACATCAGGAAGACAGGAAGAAAAGGAAGGCTTAGGAGTTGGAATAGGAAGGGAAGGGATAGACTGATTCAGTTGAAATAATAGTTGAAAGGTGAGGTTGAGAAAGATGAGAAACTAGAGAAGATAATGAGGACAGATGCTGAGCTGCTTCAGCTGTCATTTCTAGTAAGTCAGGAATACCACTAAAAACTTCCAGGTAAAAAAAAAGAGAACCAACTGAAGATCATACAGATAAGGTGGACTTCAGTGAGAAGCACATCCTGACCCAACAGAAGAGGAACAAAGTAAGAAAGGACAGGGTAGAAGAAGTGGTATGGGCCAAGAAAGTCAAGAGAAGAGAACAAAGCTCTCCAAAAAATTTATCTGGGGCACAATGAAGAGCCTCAAACATAAAGTGGAAGAAAAAGGACTAATGCAAGATAGTGACCAGGAAATAATAAAGATGTAAAAATTTGGTATTAGAAAATGAAATGGAATACTAAGGGTTCACTTCCCAAGTAGACAAAAAGAGATTCTCAAGATTGTAAATCTATAAAAGAAAAGGAAAAATAGCTGCAACCCAGAACAAAAGTCAAGGAGGAGGAAGAGGCATGTGGTTATGACTACAGAAATGTTCAAGAAAAGAATCACAATGAAAACTAATATCAGGGGAAAGAAAAAAAGACAGTTTTGTGGAATAGGAATGGAAAGAAGCAAACAACACAAGTGTCAGAGAAAGGAAAGAATATACTTGAAAAATCAAATCCTCAAAAGACATGGAAAGATGAGGATTTTCCTTCACTGGTAAGGCAAAGCAGATCCACATGGGTAGCAACAACCAGTAAAATTTGTCCTCTTTCTGGTTATTCTCAAACAGAGGAGAAGGAATGCCAGTCAAAGTTAGGGAAGGAGGAAGCTCAGTATACATGAGAGAAACAACAACACCCTACAAGATACATGTAACATCTTCAACAGTTGACCACAAGCCATAGTGGAAACAGGTCCTGTGTTAATAATTTCATTACCTTTACAACAAAGTCAAATGTCATTTGAAAATTCACAATAATCTTCATTATCTTTGAAACAAAACAATGATAGAACAAAACCTTTATGAGAATTCACATCTCAGCAAGTTTGACACATACTGAAAAATCAAAACATTTGTTAAAGGCAATGCTGAGGAAAAGAACATAGTTATTTTGCTAGTAAATGCTTCAGGAGAGTTACTATGTATGGTGGATTGTGTCACCCTCCTGTTGGCAGAGGGCTCTTGTTGAATCACTGTCATCATGCACAACGTAGTTCATCTTAAACATGTATTTTAGGTGAAAGTTGGCTAAAGGGTAGCGACACGTAAAATCACGTAGATAGATGTACAAAATATAACTATCCTTTGTATGAAGGTGAGATATTATTTCGGAAATGGTACATTTGATGATTTGATTATTTTCATGAAATTAATTGACAAACTTGTAATTTTGAAACATGAATTACTTTATGTGACACTAACTGATGCTCATTGGTAAATGACTATCATTTATTAGTTAATTATCCAGGTGTGTATTAGATATAACACCAACTTCCTAACCTGTTTTTGTATTGTAACATTCCACTGAAAATAGGACTACTCTGTAACTTCCAAATCCCCCCAGAAGATAGAGACAACCATTCAGTACACATATCTGAAAGTGGCGACGTGATGATGGCATCATACTGACTAGTGACCATTTCTTTTGAAACACATCAAACATCCAAACACTCTTATTCCATCGTCCAGTTCCAATGCCATATTCCCCTCCTAGGATGTATATGTTTTTGCCTTAAAAAACAACAACAACATTGTTTGAGTTCAGTGATTATAAATATATATGTAAAGGTTATCAATATAACAAATCAGTTGAATAAGATGTACTCAATAAAGTATATAAAAATGTATTTGGGTAAAAACCTGAAACTTTAATGAAAACACCAACTAAACTATTACAAGTGTCTGATATAATAATAAACTTCCTACAGATGTGAACTTATATAAGTAATTTTCATTATAGTTCTTATGAGTAACAAGAAAAGATTCCCCAAAGAGCAAGTCAGGAGTTAAAGAGGAAGAGAAAAAAAACAAAAAACCACATATCAATTAAACTTCCAATAATCTACTAAAGGGATGTGACCTTTCTGTAAGAACACAGTTTTAATTAACTGACCATTTCATAACACTAAAGGATGTTCATTCTGAAAACTGTATCAGTATTTGCTGTCACAGTGTTAATCTGTAATAAAATACACACACACACATATATATTTATTATAGATAAAAACAAGTCCAAACAAAAATTAATAATGCTGCACTACAGGCTGTAATGTGGGTTATAAAATGTACCCTAAGTTTTGGAGGTGACTGTGGAAGTAAGACCCACATTGTGGTGGGGATACATTGAAGTGTTTGACTACTGTTATATTACTGATTAAATTAACTTCATCTACAAAAACAGAAAAACTTTTTTTGAAAAAAATCAAAACAATTAGGTGCCTGAAACAGTACTATGAAAATTCTTGAAACATTCTGTAAACTTCAAAACAGTTGAATAAAAGAAGTGTTTAGCCTGAGTTTATTATTACAGTTTATTCATTTAAATAACTCTTCATATGTTACCATGCAGATAACAATGCATAAAGACCAAAATAACAAATAATACTTACCAATGCAACAAGCACTATATCCTTTTAGAGGTGATGATCTTTGTTCTCCAACATATAGTGATGTAACCATTTCAAAACTTTCTTTGGACTCATTATAGATCAATCCTTGTAACAAACCATGAGAGTTCTCTCCTGGTATTTTATCTATTTCTGATATCTGAGTACCAATCATAACAGGACTCATAGGTACACAACGTTTTTGTTTACAAAATACAAATGATACAACATCCTTCCACAACTTAAAATATTCATCTTGTTTTTCTTGTGAATTTGTGTTTTGACCACTAGAAACTACTCTGCTGTATCTGTTTTCTATAATTTTCAACTTATCCCTAACATCTGACAGGTTAGAGTTATCTGTTACATAAATATCACAAGACTTTCCTTCTGTACATAATAATTCTTTGTAGCTTTGGTCTAGCATCACATGATCCTTTAATTTACAACTAGATATACTAGGGTTTTTTGACTTCATTAAAACAGATGTATCCATTATATTTACTAATAATTTTTTTACTAGAGGATCAAACTCAACAAATGGATGGGCACATATTTCATCTATTTCTTTAGCAGATAAACAATCAAACCTAATACATATAAACAGTTCAAACAAATCATCTGATCTAAGCCTTTGGTCACTTTCAATCCATTTGATAATACTGTAATAAACCTGCATTTCTCTGTTGATTATCAACCCATCATGAGGCAATACTTCCAAAAGAAGTCTTTTGGGAAGCTCACAAAATTCTAAAGAATTAGCCACCAATTCAAATTCCCACAAAACTATTTGTTTAGCCTGCTTTAGTAAAACTTCCAAGTTCATCATATCAGCTATTATCCAAACTTGAATACAGTTAGTACAATCCAAAATGTTAAGAAGATATGATACACACTCATCTACAAATTCACTGAACTGAAGGTAAGCTGCTGCTTCCAGCAGGTCAAATACGTTTTTCTGGTTTATATCAATGTATTGATGATATGCAAACTCAAGCAATGAGCTGAAAGCTTCAGGTTTAACATCATGAAGTTCCACCTCAGAAGCATGATTCTCCAACATGTCAGAAGTAAACATGGCACTAAAGTAAGATGATGCTTTCTTTAAAACTTTTCTATGACATGGAAAATTTTCTCCTCCAACAATCAAAAGGATGTCTGGATTATTTTCAGCCATTTCTCTGTAGTATTCTAAAATCAATCTTAAGAAACTATTAGATTTGTGTGTGCGTGTGCTCTTCACCACTCTCTTTATTGATGAGATTAAGATCTTGGCAAAGCATGCTACTGTATTTACAACTGTAATCTGTATGTAATGGAGTTGTTGTAAGTGAATATCAGAAGCAAATAATTTACTCCAGTACACTTAAAATGTACCATTTCAAAAATCTGCAAAAAATAAAACAAAACTATACTTTGATTTTTTACTACATATCTTGACAAATCATGACTTAAAGGTTAGAAAATTAAAACATCTGTATAACTTAGACTGATTAATTAAACTACAACAACCACTTTTACTTTATTCTTGTTTACACTGAAGAATTAAAAATTAAAGTTTTCACTATATTATGTCATTATGGACTAAACTTCTATACAGTGGTATAAATATTATAACAATCTAAATTCCATTATGAAAAAATAACTGAAACAGTATATTTATACTTCGTAGATCTTTACTTAAAAAAAAAAGTGCATATCAGACTATCATCTTTCATTATCTCCACACAATAACCTCTGTATTTTATATACAATGTTAAATAATATTTTTCAACAAAATATACAACAATGTACATATAACTGGCCTAAAGAAGGTTTAACTCATTAAACCCATAAAATATCACAGAAGAGTTATAACAGAACCACATAACTTATAAATTTTTCAACTGGAAATTTTATCAGATGAGTGATAACACAATTACATGGAAACATTTTCTATTCCAACAATCCAAATGATGTCAGGGTCACATTTAGTTATTTCGCTATACAGTTTTAAAGTAATTCTCAATTGATGTTTTTAAGCCCAACTACTATCGTACATTTATCAGTTAGCAAAGTCAACTTCAGAGTTTATGTTTACTGAAAAACCATGTACTTCGAAAATATTTTCTCATTGTACCCGTTTTTTTTTTCTTAAACCACAATCATATATATATATTTATTTATTCAGCTAAAGTGTAAGAAGCAACAACAACAAAAAAAGATAGAAGGCTGTGGTTGCATTAATATCATCTAACAGAGAAACCAGACCATTCATCCATGACCTCTTTAAAATTATTCAACAAAAAGTTAAGGTGCACTGAGGTTACCCAGTAAAGCAACCAAAACCAGACCATCTAAACATAACCTCTCATAATGCTTTCCAAAACATCTGTCAACAAAAACTTAAAACATGATTACTGTCTTTGAAAAGAAAAACCAGATCAGCCAAAATATGACTTCTAATAATACTATCCACAAAAGTTTTCATTAGAAACTTTACAAAATTGTAGTTCGACAATGGGCTATCTAAGCTATACAAAACATAAATAGCAAAATCCAATATTTAACATTACAAGCCCTCAAGCTTATGGGTAAAATTTTAAAGAAATTAACTTGTTAGAACACAGTATCATCTAATAAATTATTCCACATCTAATTAGATAAGAGAGAAAAATATTTTACATACCAACTAACCTGGATCTGGACTTTCACACTTTATATCTAGCTAATGTACAAGATTTTCTTACGATTAAATCCCTATCTTTTAATTATCTATGTCTTTAATGATTTAAAACATCTCAATCAGGTCTCCTCTAGTTCTTCTATACTTTACAAAAAAATAAAACTTCCAGGGTGTCAACAAGATTAAAGTCTCTGAGAGTAACATCACAATAAGGAAAGTATTTAAGTATGTTGGGTTCAATTTATGACTGTTCTGTTTTCTAACAAGGGTGATTGGCTTGCTGCATAGAATATCATTGACAATACTAGAAATAAGTACTTTGAAAGTATTTAAAAGAGAAACTAACATTTTTCTGAAAAATAAGAGTACGTTTGTAGGTACACTCTTTAAGAACAAACTGGTTCTCTGCTGCCTATACATAAGATTTTTCAATATTATTATTAATATGCTAGATATAGCTTGTTTTACTTAAAATAAAACATTTAAACATATACGCAATGTAAACAGCTTGAAAACTATTGTTGTTATTACTACTAATTGAGATATCTTTCATTTGAATATGTAAAATAAATTTGCTTTGGCAAGAGATTTTCTTAAAACTGTAGTCTGCGTTATTCACGTAATTGTGCTTTCAGTTTCATAATAACTGAAATGTTCAACGCAAGAGCAAAAACAATGTTTAGATATTTTGTAAGACAAATAAGACTCACCATCACGCTACACGTTGTAACAGCGTACGTAACTACTAATAACGACGTTAAAATCATAAAAGCGATTCATTTCGCACATTTTTCACCGTTATAACATTTGCTTTATAATCAATACGTACGATATTTGTTACTACCACCCTACATCGGTGCTGAAAATAAATATGAAATACAAAAACAACACTTGGACACACGACAGAATATATCCAATCTGGTTCTGTTTTTTTTTTCTTTGTTTTTTGTTTTTTTACAGAATATGCCTTTCTCTAGTACTTCTGTAAAGTAAAAGCTGTTTTAGATTAAAAAACAGAAGAAGATATTTCCTGAAAGTACAGCTTTTGAATCTGACGAGATTTTTTGTTAATAAAAAATTAAATCTTAAAAAAATAAATATTTATTTATCCGTCAAGAGTTAGGTACGCAAGAAAATATTTCAAAAACATGGAGAAGAGAAGATTGGTGATATGAAAAACATGTTTTTCGAAAGTACGGACTTAAGATTTTCTTTATTATTAGCGAATATTTTTTATTGTTTTTCTTTTTTACCTTAGGGTAAAGCCACATCAGTCCACATCACATATGTGTCCACCGAACGGAATCGAACCTATGAATTTAGTATTGTAAATCCATAGAGTTACCGCTATCTCAGAGTGGGTCACTTCGTTAGTTAAGATCTTTTATTGAAAACTGAAACGTGATATTAATACACAATGCTATTTTAGAAATGGATTTCCCTATTTTTTATTATTTTAAGCAGAAAAGACATTGTAGGATGATTCTTGATTTTTGAGTAGAAGGTCGTTTCGGTCATACATTTTTGCTACTTAAAAACGAAAAAGTGATATAAAGTTTTATTGTGTTTCAAATTTTCCCCCTGTCCATATCTGGAAGTAAAAGATTTATTGTGTGCGTATATCTAAAATTAACGAGTGTGTGTGTGCGTGTGTGTTTCTTATAGCAAAGCCACATGAGGCTATCTGCTGAGCCCACCGAGGGGAAATCGAACCCCTAATTTTAGTGTTGTAAATTCGTAGACTTACAGCTGTACTAGCGAGGGGTGATAATAAACGAACATTTGCTATAATATGCAGTGAAGACGGCTCCCCGCTAGTACAGCGGTATGTCTATGGATTTGGGTATATATGTTTATATACCCAAGAGAGTCAGTTTTCGTTGACCTCTTCCTCCTTCCTTTATATTTGTTTCAGCATGTCAAGAGTATTTATACTTTGTACACAAGGGCTAGAGTAACCCGCACTATCTCAGGCCCCTATCAGGGCAATGTCCATGTGCTACCTACACGTACACTTGGCGCAAATAAATTATTTCTCTTATAGTTCCATAATTATTTGCACTTTCATAAGATAGGTATTAACTATAAAAAAATACATAAATATCTTTCAATGTTTATCAGTTAACCCCTAAACTCATGTGAAGTCTAGTTTATAAGTGGCCTTTTTCTTTTATTTTGAAAAAATATATATTTGTTGGGAAAAAGTGTTTAAAACTATCCTTATCATGTACGCAGTACCTGTCTAGTTCGCTTACTAGTTCATTTTTTCTCTAATTGTTTTTCAAAATAATTTATTGCACAATGTAGGAGTCTATCTGCTATTGTTTCTATGCGTGCGTATTTATGTATGAATTCCGATGATGTTGTTCTGGGTACGTACTTTGTAAGCTGTTGTGAGTAGTGTATTTTGTATTGTTTGAAGTAGTTTTTACTTACGTTTATCCCTGCAGAGGCTGCATAGTCATTGACGGGTCTTATGTAAATTATATATATATTTTGATAGCTAGTGAATAATTCCCCGCGGTAGTCCCATTTTTTGCATTCGAAACCTGAAGACCGTTATGTCATACAGTGACAAAAGCCTTCCCAATATCGAGAAAGCAAACGACAGTGCATTCTCATTTATTAAAACTATCGACAATTGCTTCTGTTAATCTGACTAAATGGTTTGCAGTTTGTCTGAAATTTCTGAATCCATTTTGTTCTACTGGATATTTTGATATTATCTCCAAGAATACGGAGAGTCTGTTACTAATTATTCTCTCAATAATTTTGCTTACACAGCTGGTCAGACTGATTGGTCGGTAGCTATTTGGATTATTGGCTGGCTTTCCTTCTTTATGGAATATTAATACATTTGCATGCTTCCAAGAAACCGAGCTATAATTTAAAATAGCTGTGAGACGTTCAAATAATTTCGGAGTTCCTTTTTAAAAAGAAGGATGGCTTGTATACCGTCTTTTCCTGGAGATTTATTTTTTTATATTAGTTATTACTTCTATGAGTTCTTGCTTGTTTGTTTGTTTGTTTTGGAATTTCGCACAAAGCTACTCGAGGGCTATCTTTGCTAGCCGTCCCTAATTTAGTAGTGTAAGACTAGAGGGAAGGCAGCTAGTCATCACCACTCACCGCCAACTCTTGGGCTACTCTTTTACCAACGAATAGTGGGAAATTGTTTTTGTTAGCACTGTGTTTGTGTTCTTGATTTGACAGTTATTTAAGTTGACTGGGAAAAGTGGCTCAAAAAGTTCACTGTTATTCATTATAAAGTTGTTTTCTTTGTTATAAAAGTATACGTTCTAGTCCGGGTCGTTGTATGTTTCAAACGTGTTTTGAAATTGTTGTTTGAATGCTACGGCTTTTTCTTTATTTGTACGTGTTGTGTTCTTGTGTTCTAGTATTATTGTGTTCTAGTAGTAGGTATTTTATTTTGTTTTTGCTGTTTCTTCATTTGTGAGTCTTTTTAGGTGTATCCAAATTGTTTCGGATTTGGTTTTTCATTTAGTTGAAAGTAGAGATGACATAGAGATAATTTAATATTTGTAATATTGTATACTTTATGAAAAAACAACGCCAATGCCCTCTGCGGTAGGTGACCAATGAAAACCATAGAACTTTAGATTCTGCGCAATCCGATGTTGATCCTATCTTATTGTTTACATGCTGGATATCTACTGGTTTGTCTGGCTAATGGAAAAAGAAAAAATATGTCTTTATTTCAAAACTATGGAAAGTATAGCAATCAAATCCTTATTAGACTGAAAAGTTACTTTTGTAGTTTGTCCAACAGGACACAAGAAGACAAAAGTTTACGTTCATTTTCCCACGGGTTTGCCAACAATGCTTCTAAATTTGAGTTAATTTGTGCTGGTGTGACGTGTTTCTCACAATTAATAGAGGCGTAAGCGTAACGATGAGAGATAGAATATAATAACCAGAGCTGTAAATAACTACTTGGGGTTCTGATAACGACTAAACTATTTAAGTTATGTTAACACCCATATTGCAGTTTATAGTACGCTTATTATACAAATAGTTGGCTTATTTATGATTAAACACAACAAACAAATACATTGTGTATTGAAAATTATTGTTCATTTTTTTCCTGTATGAGTGATTTGGTATATGTATAATTTTATTAATATTTTGCATAATATTTAATTTAACTATTATTTTAGTACCTTGGTACGCAGATTATACATATAATGTAACACGTTAGAAAATTCTAACTGGAGATGAAGTAAAAATGTCCTTGATCTAATTTATTTGTAAATACATGTTCAACTTTGTGTACGACAAGTCAACTGTGCGCGCAGTATTGTGGTGTTCACGTGCCTTATTCACACGTGTTATGAACTCTTGGTTGTTTCACTAGTTAAACTTTTAGTTAACGTTAGAAAAGAGTTAATATGGCAGCATTAGAAGCTAAACGTATTAGAGGATTAAGTGTCAGAGATGTTCGTTTCCCAACTTCTTTGGAAATGCAGGGACATGGATCTGATGCGATGGTAATGTTACCGTTAGGTGAATTATTTGAAATTATTGTATATATAACTTATATTTATTGCATTTTCTAAAAATAAAGCAAATCTTCACAGAATGCATAACAAGTTAATTATAAATACAAATTATGCACACACACACACATGTGTGTGTGTGTATATATATATATTTGGCCCATTTAAATTCGTTTTTTATGCCACCAATCCACTACAAACGGGGACAGGTCTAGTTAGAGAGTGGTGCAATAGACCAGAAGTGTATTGACTCTGCTATGCAAGTTTATTATAATGAAAAATGTAAAAATGAGTACGCAAGCTGAAACGTTATTCCAACCCACCTCTATAGGCTAACATATAATTTATATTTCTTTAAATTGTGATTTTTACTTAACAATACTGTAATGAATATTGTATAGGCTAGTAGAATGGATATTCAGACTATTGCTACGGAACTGAGTTTGGGAAAAGGGGATCGTTTATGTGCTTTTTAAAGTAAAGTCTAAAACTCATATATTTTGACATTCTTGAAGTGACTGTATGGTTATGGTGTGATTCCAGGGATAAGAAACTGACACATGCAACAGTACTTTACATCCTTGCTTCTGTTATTAACAAGATTGGAATGATAAATGAAGGCCCTGAAATGGAAATGAATATGGGTTAGAACTGTTTGTGTTTGACAACTTATAGGTCAATATGATAATGAGACAAACCCTTGTGAAATCTAATACTTGACCTCATGATGAAATAATAATCACGGATAACGAGAAAACCCACTTACAGAGAAAAATATGTATATAAAGACATTTTTACATATATAATACTAGACCTTTCGGCAATTAAAATTATCATGGAATGGACCTTAGAAATTATGTATAAAAATTACTTTTCATATATCCAACTCTAATCTCTAAAATGCTTGTTCAATAGCCTCATAAAATTATACTTAAGTGTTTTTGTTTCTGCCATAGCTGAATGCAGACTATTTCACAGGCTGACTGACCTAGAAAAGTGACACTTTCTTCGGAAGATAATGTTTGGTAATTGATAGCTGTTAATACTAGTAAAGTTGTTTATGGTTACATTTTGGAAGAACTCAAATGTATGTTTATTGAAATTTAGGTAAATGGAACTAAAATTGAGATAACTAATGAATTTACAAGAAAGCTTAAAATTAAAGCAGATATAAATATATTTGCATAGTTAAAACTTGCACTTGTAAAAGGCAGTAAGCAAGTGTATGGTTGGGAAGTACAGGACATATGGATTACAGGAGCAGAAAATTATCAAATATGTTAATCGGGCAATATGTACATGGTACATGAGAAGAAACAAGGTAATACAAAGCTATTGACCTTATCAGGGTCATCTTATTCATTCCATTCAGTAAAAACATCAAACATGAGAGAGTGTAGACCCTCATATATATATATATATATAGGCCTGAACAAATTAACATCATTGTGCTATCACTGTATCAGTTTGGAAATGCTGATAAGTTTCAAAGTATGATAACTTAAAAAGGAAAGTTACTGGAGGCATGTAGTTGTGGTTTTGAATTATCACTGCAAACACGTTTGATGATGTTCAAGTCAACAAAAATCGAATATGTTTAAAACCATTTCATTGTTTTAGATTTTTATCTTTCAAGTATTTACACTCCCCACCCCTAAATGAACTATTTACAGAAAGGGTTGTATAACTTTCTAACAGTTTTTTAGCACCTAAATTAATTATGTTACTCCTAATTTGTTAGAAGATCAGTGGGAAGTTTTAGCTCAAACTAATTAAAACCAGATATTATTGTTAACACTTGTTTTATTTTACTGTTATTTCTTTACAAAAAACAATATTTTTACCTTAAAAGGAGAAAAATGAACTTAATGTGCTGGTTTATGTTAATGAAGGTTTGGCTTATTTTACTAGCACTGTAGGTTTCTTTATTGCTGGGACTTTTTATGTCTCTGCTGACACACACTGTTTTTTCTTCCAAACATTTTTCATTTAATTGTTATTTTCTCACTTCATGGTAGATTGACTTTAAAGCTGGTAAGGTTAACACTCCTACGAAAAGTGGGGCCTAATAGGCCCCAGAGCAACTTGAAAGGTTATTAATATTAGGCTAATAAATTTGTATTTAAATGAAATTGCCATTTCATTTGATTCATTTCAAAATGCCATATTGATTCATTTCATCAAATGAAATAGCAATTTCATTTAAATACAAATTTATTAGCCTAATATTAATAACCTTTCAAGTTGCTCTGGGGCCTATTAGGCCCCACTTTTCGTAGGAGTGTTAATCTTTGATCCAGCACACCCTAGATACCATTTTAATTAATTTTTTTTTAATTTAAACCATGTTCACAGATTTTACAGGGTAAAACCCAAAAATTAAGATGAGACATGTAATAAAGTTAGATTTGCCCTCTTTAATTTTGTTTTCTTAAAATGGTCAGGGCTCACAAAAAAAGAATAAATTTGGAGTTTTTGTTCAATTAGCCATATTTTGACTGATTTGCATTGGATTTGGTACAAAGTTAGTTTTCTAGATGTACCATACATCATCAAACAAATATGATGGACTTGCCTATTTTGTTAGTAATTATAGGAGGTCAGGATGCCATAAAAAGAATAATTTTAACATTTTTTGAAAATTTCTCCACTGTATTTCAGTCAATTTGTAGAGGATTTGGTACATAGATATTTTGGTATAGGTCTCATAAGTATAAAAATAAAGAAGTGAGATATGCTTATTTTTTTATCTTTATAGGGTGTGTGTGTAAAGATTAAATAAACCCATAATTTTAGAAGTTTTGTTTCAACCTATTTACATGAAATTTAGTACAAAGTTTTATTTGCAAGCACAAACAAAGATATAGACAATTTTGGAATAACTGTATTTTGCTCAATATTATTTTTTAGTAAGGAAAGTACAACTTAGGAACTTATGTGAACATGGAATTTGATACAAAAATATGTTCTTGTAAGTATCAAGCAGTGATATACTCAACTTTTTATTTTTCTGTGTTTCTCCTGACTTTTTTTTGGTGTTAAAAGTGGCCATATTTAGGTTGTATGACAAGAGACACATTAAATTTACCCACAAATACTGATATCTTTAATTATCCACTTGTTATAAGATAAACCTAAAGTACTGACTTGGGTGAATAGTGACCTGTGTTAAAAGATTAATTGTCATGCTCATTAGTCAACTGCGTTCAACTGATTAACAAATCAAGAGATTTAGACGAGTGAAATATCAAAAAATACTAATCATGAGAAACAGTAATTTTGATTAGTTGATTATTCTCATAAAAAAATGACACCAATCAATTAACCTTGAATTAATTAATGATAATGAGAAATTATAATAGCTTTTGTTTGCTTGAATAGTTGAAATAATTGAAAATGGTAATTTTTTGGAAATACTAATACTGGTTGGTTTCATGACATAAACTGATTTAATGATAAATTAGATATTTCACAAGACAGTAATTGATGATGATATGTAATTGACTATATTTATTAATTGAATGAATGACCAAGAGCTAATAAAGTATTTTGAATGAAATCAATTTTCATATGTTTTGCATGTCAAGTGTTGGAGCCCAAGGTACATCTCTTGTTGCAGCCAACTGAATGATGTTAATAAAATGTTGAGTTTACTGACCACAAAAAGTTTTTGAAAACCTAGATCTTCATTTAGGCTTGATTTGTGGCCACATCATATGTGTCTTAAGAGTTATATAAAACATATTTTTGATATTAAAAACAATTGAATAAAATTCTCATGTGAAAAAATTTTATAATTTGGGAATCTTTTTTTTTTCAAGTCTGAAGAAGATGACCATGCATGTTTAACTTTTGAAAATATACAAAGTATCATCTTTTTATATTTTCCTTAATATTTTTAACTTATATTCTAAAAAAATGTTACATTTTATATTAGCTTTTTATGCAAAATTCTTCTGTTGCCCTTTTTAAAAGTTTATGACACTTTTAATTCTAGTATATGAATACCAGAAGAAAATATGACCTTTAGGTTTCTGAAAAATTGAAACATCATTAACAGATATTTACACTGTATGATAATGATATGTGCTTATCTTATTTTGAAAATGAGCTAAACTCTGTTCAGATTGGTCGGAATGACCATCAAAAATTGAATAAACGTAAGATTGCATGAAAGTGAAACACAGTATATAGAATCAATGACTAATGATTAGTTATATAATTAAGTTACATGAAACATATTTTTGATATTAAAAACAATTGAATAAAGTTCTTTCTCGTGTGACCAGATTGGTCAGAATGACCATCAACAATTGAATAAACATAAGATTGTATGAAAGTAGAACAGTATATAGAATCAATGACTAGTTATAATTTACGAATATATAATTTTGGCAGTTGATTGATCTTTTTTTGCATGTGTGTTATTTAAAATGAAACATTTATTTATGTTGAAGATAGAGAAGGGTAGACTGATAACAATAATAGAACAAATTAATAAGAGAAACAGATATTGACATACTGATAGCATAAACTTAGCATAAAGTTCAAGGACAACAAGGGGTCTGTTGGTTATGAAATTTTTTGTAAAGGGTCGTATATAAATGATGTTGCATTATTTAGGCAGTTTTTATCTTCCTTTACCACATGCACGTTTCCTGAACAAAGTAAATTAACACTTCAACTGCAGTTGGTAGTAAAACTTAAACATATGTTATCTCTAAGTAGCATTGTCATACAAATAGTAGGACAGTTGGCAACCTTACTATTGGTTCATCTAAGTCAACCCATCCATTAAACTAAATTAAGAACTAAAGCCAGTCATTATTAAAATACTTATTAAGCTTTCTTTTAAACTCTACCAAGTTTATTGCCCCTAACACAACTAAATGCAATCCTTTCCAAAGGTAATCCAACCAAAGAAAACTGCCGTGGTCGAAGTATGATGTATAAATTGCTGTGGTCGAAGTATGATGTATAAACTGCCACAGTTGAAGTGTGATGTATAAATTGCTGTGGTCGAAGTATGATGTATAAACTGCCACAGTTGAAGTGTTATGTATAAATTGCCATAGCTTATGCTTGATCTCCTAATTCTACCATTCTTAGCATTAAGCATGAAAAAAAAAAGATGCATCATTGCATTCAGTTTCCTTAACAGTCTTGAATATTTTGAACATCTTCTTATAGAATAAGATAATATTTTTCATTATAGTTGGTTTAAGATCTTAGCAATGGTCAATTATGAATAGAACCTCAAAATAAAAGAGGGCTAACTTTTTCATAAGCTTAAGCCTAAGATGAATGTTGTTGGATCAAGCTATAAATTAAAAACCTCAGTCATATCCTCTCTCATTCTTCTTTTTTTTTTCAAGAGAAGACAGTTTTGGAGATTCTAACTTGTCATCATATGACAACCTTACTAGCCCAGTTATTATTCTAATAGCTGCCTTCTGAACCTTTTCCAACAGTTCAGTGCCCTTCCTAATGTAAGGAGCCTAAGACAACATAGTACTCTGAATGTAGCCTGTATAACAAAATTATAACTTCTTTTGACTTATTTTCAGTATTTCTGTAGATACAACACTAATGGTAGTTAATTATTTTTGTTTGTATCAAATGCAATTTGAGGGACATCTCATTTTAATACTATTAGTGGATAAAGTTCAAAGATGGCGTGAATGGATAGTGAAAGAAACATCATTACAAATGTATAACAGATGTTTGGACAGGATTCTGTCATCACCAGAAACAGATAGTTTGTATAGAATGGGGAATATATATACAGTACAGAACAAAGAGTACACATAATCAGAGATTTCATAACGGCTTAGTGAAGATATCTTGGTATCTCAGAATGTTGATTTAGAGTAGTGGATATTGATAAAAATATATTTTTTACTTCCAAATATCAGCAGTAGCTTAACAGAAATGTATTTTGTTACCAGAGTAGGCAATAGTACCTTTCCCTCACTTCCCCATTTAAGAAAAGTGGTGCCAAGACTGTTTATTACATATAATTTGATGAAATTGCAATTAGAATATAACACTTTATTTGAATACTTTCTTCCCAAAATATACAAACATATTAAAATTGTCAGTAATTAGGTACTTTTCCATGTGCTTTACAAAAAAAAAAAAAAAAGAAATTCAATAAAGGTGTATTATAGAATTGGAAAAGATTTTTAAGAAAAACTGAAATATGTAAAATAAATTGAAAACAGTTAATGTTAAATAGTGTGCAAAGTATCAGATTTGTTGTAGGAAAGATAAAGTGTAAATCCTACAAGTTAGTATAACTTTTGGATTATATTGGTAATCTATGTGAGCTCATTATGGTGTGGATACTGTTTGGTTTGAGTACCTGTTTTCATAATGGTAGAGTTTGTAATTATTACAGTGTGTAGGAAATGCTGACTAATACTGATTGTCTTTTTACTTCCATCTTAAATAAAAAGAAAAGTAAAAATTAAATCTAGTTTGTTTTTATTTTCATGAAATCATTGATTTTCCTTTAAATCCTTGTGGGGTGCTGTCCTCCAGTTATAAAAATAAAATTCTTAACTATAGTGTAGCCTGTCTTCTGTATTGAACACAAGTTCTGTTGTATGTAAAATTCAGCAAAGAAAACAAGCAACATCATAGGTCTGTGATCAAACCCCTGTAAAAGCTTGTTCAAGAGAAAACTCTTAGAAAATATAAACTTGTTTTTAAAAGACAGATCTTCTACTTTCAGAGTTATCCTGGTAACCATTCTCTGATATCTTTGTTTGAATTTTATTCAGTTTAATGGCTTTTGCACTAAGTAAGTATCCTTTCTTCAATAAGAAAACTGAAACTGTACACTGTAATCCAAGTGAGAGCTTTACTTCTTTTACATGAACTATCTCTCACTACATCAAGGTTCTGTTTTTCAGCCATGTTATTGAGTGGATTTTTAGTTACATTAAATGTGTGGATGAAATTATTATAACTCATATTATCTTGCACTTACTGTAATTGAAGATTATTTGCCAGCTGTTTAATCTACTTACATTTAACCAAGTCATTGTGTAGTACTGCAAACATCTTTAATTAAACTAGAAAGAATCGAGTGTTTAATGTGCTCAGTAAATTTTATTAATGTGCTAGTTATGCCTCTGTCAATGCCATTAATGTAAATAATAAAACAGAAGCCCAAGTTTGACCCCTGCATCACACCACTAGTAACAAAATCCCAGTTGTATTGAACCTCATTAATATAAACATTTTACTTTCCCAACCATCATTAAATCTGATTAATTTGTCCTTCCTAACCTCACCTAATTTGATTTTTAGGAGTTATTTTGCATAGCACTTTGTCAAAAGCCTTTTTAAAATCTTAATATACAAATATGCATCTATTAAATCATCCATAAAACATGTAAAATTTTCAGAAAAAGAATTTAGATTAGTAAGGCAAGATTTCCTTTTAGTGAGTTGACCTTGATTCTGTTTATAATATTAAAAAAACTGTTTTTATAAGGCTTCTTTCATCATACTTTCTACTATAGAACTAAGACTAACCAGACTTTAATTTTTAGGGCAATTCTTATTGACTCTTCCCTTAAAATTACATTCCAGATTGATTATAGAAATTGTCCAATTCTCAGACACCCACTCATTCTCTTTTATTATACTCAAAATAAAATAGAATAGCTCAAATGTTTGATTTTTCACTTCCTTTAGACCACTGGGAAAAAAACCTTGTCTTATTCTTCATCTGTTTTTAATATTTTCTCTTACCACAAATATACATGAATCTACATTTAAAAGATCATCTACCTTGCAATCTTTAATAAAATATTTGTCATCAGCATCCTTTTAACTCATTATTATAGTCCTTTTATGGTAAATATTCTTATATTGTAAACATTTGTTTTCAAAGAACTACAAATTCATTTTCTTGACCTCAACATGTAGCAAAACAAGTCTAGTTATACAACTCTTGTAACTAAGTGCTCATTAATGGTTAATAATACATGTAAAATGGTATTATTTTGTTTGTTTCTTGGACTGTTTGTTACAAATAACTATCTTGCATCTCTTCCAGAAGTTTTTGTTTCTCACAGTTTTGTCTTCCTGTAATTCTAGTCCTTAAAACTAGTAGCAGTAATAAAGACAATGTGAAAAAAAAGGCAAATTACACAAACAGAATAAAAATATATATATATATATACTCTTCAAAAAAGAAACGCAAAAGGGATATTTTTTTATTTTAAAGAGAAATATATGTAATAACGTTACAAGCTTGGAGTATGTGATGTTACACGTGTTAAGGCACTGATTGTCAGACCAAAATGACAATAAAAGTTGTGCACTTTGAAAACGGAGGAAAACATCGGATTTTTCGCCGAAACGCATTCGTGTCCAATAAATTTGAGAGATCTGCATGTTCTGCAAGTGCAACATGTGCAAAATCCCTATAAAAGTGACGGGTTCTCGGTTTCCATAGCTCAGTGTTAAGCCACCGACACGCAATACAGTTAGCCCAAGAGTGACTGAAGCACAACGCAACAACGCCATTGGTCGCTTGGAGGCAGGCGAATCTCGATCAGATGTTGCCAGAGCTGTGAATGTCCACCAAAGCACCATCACAAGGCTATGGAATCGTCACCAACAACATGGATCAACTTGTGACCGTCCACGATCTGGCAGACCTCGTGTGGCCACGCCCGCACGAGATTGCTACATCTGGTTACATCACCTTCGGGATAGGACCACCACTGTGACGTCTACTGCCTCAACCATACCAGGGCTGCGTAGGATTTCCGATCAGATCGTACGCAACCGTATACAAGATTCTTAGGCCCCATGTGCAACCCATCATGGTGAACGTTAACGACGTTTTTCAACATGACAAAGCCCGTCCTCACACAGCCCGACTCACCACTGTCTTCTTGAGACACCACAACATCAACGTTTTTCCCTGGCCCTCCAGATCACCAGATTTAAACCCCATCGAACATCTTTGGGACTAGTTGGACCGACATCTGCGACGGCGACAATCTCAACCGTGGACTCTACCTCAGCTTGCAGCAGCTTTGCAGGCTGAGTGAACAGCCATTCCACAGGATGTGATTCGTCATCTCATCGCTTTCATGGGCAGGAGATGCCAAGCAGTTATTGATGCTCATGGGGGGCATACTCATTATTGACATTGAGTGACGTTAAACTTCAACTAGTGAGCGTGGACTTCGCCTTTGCAGACTTTGGATGTTCAGCAGTGATTGTGCAAAGTTTCACACATGTCATACAGAACTACCCTGAATAAACTTAACAATTTGTCTCAAATTTTGCCTTTTGCATTTCTTGTTTTGAAGAGTATATATAAATTACACAAACAGAATAAAAAGGTATATATATATATATAAGTTACACAAACAATAAAAGGTGTATATATATATATATATATATATATAAATTACACAAACAGAATAAAAGGTATATATATATATATATATCAAGAGACTTATAAAGTAAACAAATCCCTTTTCTTTAATTTCTAGGTTTGTTTAAAACAAAGTCTTCCATGATTATTCCAAAAAAATGTTTTTATTAGTAACAGTTTCCCCTTGATGGGAATGTCTTGGCAGATAAGTTATAACAAAAACCAAATAAAACTTTTCTAACTTTGACACCACTTGATTGTAAGCCACATAAGTTAACATCACATTATGGACAACAAAGGACAGTTTGGTTTTTGAAGGCTGCCTGTGTACATTTAAACCCAAGAAAATATGTAAATACAAATCCACCTTTTATTTTTCAGTCAGTTTTCTCTTTCTGTGGTAAACTCTTGTAAAGTGCTGGTTTCTTCTGTTGCCAATAGGAACTGATTCCACAGATTAATCACTTTCTTAGTAAAATATCGATATTTTAACTGAATCCTATTTTGTTTTTTCCTAAACTTTAGAGAAAAGTTTTAAAGATACTAATGAATTCTGATTAGGTAAAATTCCATCCCTAGAATAATTTCAGTATCCCTCACATGAACTTTTTCTATCAATTCAGTTGCCTTTTTAAAACAAGGAGGTCAAAGCTGCACAGAATATTCCAAGTGAGCTCTAACTAGTTATTTATTTATTTAAAGAGATAATTTAATTTTATGAAGTTGTAATCAGTATGTCTATAAATACATGCATTGAGCAATACAGGACCAAATGACTCCTTTTTCCAAGATATCAGCTTACCTGAGTTTGTAGGTAAACTGTAATTGAAATATAAATGAAACTGACAGTTTGGTCTTATTTTTATAATGACTGTTGCTGGTGGTTTCTAACAAGCTTATTTTTGTGTTCTGTTCTTTTCTTATATAGCATAATAATCCAGATTATTCCTGTGCTTATGTTGTGATTTTTACGGAAACAGAATTAAAAGGTCATGGGTTTTCTTTCACCATTGGAAAGGGAACAGAAATTGGTAAGCTCTTTAGTTTCTATAAAAATTACAAATACCTTCTCAAACTTTATTTTGCATTTAATAACCAAGTCTCTTACACTGGAAATATTAACATTTCTTATGTTAGAAATCAAAGTTTACTGAATGTTTAACATAAAACAATAGAGTGTTTTTACAAGAATTCCTAGTGAGGATAATGTTTTAAACAAATTAATCGGAGATTACAGTAAGAGTAAGTAGGCAAAATTGTTCATCTCGACAGTAAAAAGTTTGCTTTATCATTATAGGAAACCAGAAAAAAATTTGCCCTATAAACTGATATTGGTATGTGAGCACTATATGAGTTTAATTTTAAACAGAGTTATCTTAGATGTTGACAGTTGATGCTTGTTGGGGAGTTTATTAATAATCTTTGCAGTAATGATCAAGTTACAAATATCAGATCTGTTACATATATCCTGTACTGTAATTAATATTTGTGTTTTTAATTTGTATTGTATGGTTTGTTATTACATTAGTGTCTGTTATTTTTGAGGATCCAATAGTTATGGCCAATTGTTAAAGTAACAGTCAAGCTGATACAGAGCAATTGTAGAAGAATGATAAAATAATAAACATATATGGGTATAAAAACAAAGAAGAATTTCAAAACATGAAGCAAAGAACTCAAACTTCTGATATATACCTTACCTTCACTCACAAATGTAGCTATTCTCGTTCAATGCTGTCTTACATATGTGAAAGTGTTTTCACAAATCTTGAGCTCCCACAACCCCAATGATTAATGTGGCTCAACTGCACCTTGTGTGATGATTTACATGTAATAACTTTCACTAATAGGATTGGAACACCTTTTTATACATGTGAATCTATTTAATCAAAGCTACTGAACTATCACTTCTCATTTAGAGGTGCTATCATCAAGACATATTTGGTTTTGCTCTCTTCCTGTTTTGTTCTTTTAAACATTTCTTATGAAGTGGAGATTTCTTTTTTTTTCCTTTTCTACTATATCTTAACAGTTTTAAGTGGCTAATTACCTTTGTTGTTCTCTGCATTTTGTTTTTATTTTTACCAAAGTTTCTGTTTCCACCTCAAAAGTGATATTTATTTCCAGCACAACTACATCTTCAGGTGGCAGTACTTAATGGAAGAATTATCAGCTTTGAATATGTTCTGCTGACTTTGGACAGATAAGCTATTATACTGGTATAGTTTTTGAAGGAATTTGGGGCTGGATCTTCCCATCCTTCTACTGTTGCTAGTCTACCTCTGAAAATTGCCTACCTCTGGGAGGCCTTTTCTCTATGACTAAGGTTGCCCAAGGTGGACATTTTGTATTTTTATTTTTCATCCATCATGATGCTATTTTTGTTTTGTTATTTTCACCATGGGGTTGGGTACCAGTTTTTCTCCTTACCCTTCAATTTTGTTTTGGGTTCATAAGTCTATTTTTGGGTGGTCAGAGTTTTACTTGACTCCAGCATGAGAGAGGATTGTATTTACATCACATCTTGGTTGTTAGACTTTTGTTAGCTCATTTCATACTGGAGTTGTCACAACATACTCATGTGCTTCATACCAGTGCAGTTTGGGTAGTTGGATTTTCCAGTTGGAGAAATTCTTCCTGTTGTCTTCCTAGCACACTCATTTTTTGGCAGTATCTTTTTCTACATCCTACTCCACTGATTCCATCTTTCTCCTCTGTAATTGCTTTTGATGAAGCTTACAGTTTTTCACATTATTATTGTTAACTAACTGCTAGTGAGGATCTATCACATTGGGGGATGTGGTTTCTGTGGAAGTATCTATCCTCTTGAGTTTGACACGTGTGGTATCTCCAGGGGATGCTGTATGATCCACCTTTGCTCTTTAGTGATATGTGATGATGGTTAGATAAAGCCCAACATTGTTGAAACCACTTCATCCCCCTTGTTCAAATTTGTTTCTCTTTCCTTATGTTTACTTCGAAGGTTAGGAGTTTGGGATGATTAGGATTAGGCTTTAAAAAAAAGTATACAGCCAAAAAATTTATTTTTATTACACTGTAACTTTCAGCAGTCCAACGTTTTTTGGTTCACTTTCTTCCTCTTACCAGGATTTAACTAATCATGATCTATTCCAGCGATTCAGTGGCTGTGGCTTATATCACTCATCAAGGGACATCCATTCTAGGTCCCTTTGTTGTCAGCCTTGGGTTTCCTTAGTAGGGCCCAAGCACTTAGCGTAAATTTCCTAGCATGTCATGTCCCATGTGCTTTCAGCCTTCTTGCATATAACCTTTCCAGTCCTGACATGCTTTATCCCACAGAATAGTCTCTCAATTCTCAAAAATACTTGGTGGCTCTGTCTCCAGTGAGGTACACCTTAGCAGGATGCATTTGTCTCTTTTGTCAGTTCCAAGTTTCATAATTATTTTTTATGGCTGTTGGTGCATTTGAATTGGATTGAAGCCAGTTTATACCTTTGCTTTTCCATCCATCATCTTCCTTGGGTTGTTTTGTTCATCACTGCCATTTCATGCTAAGTCTTTTTGATTACTCCTTCTTGGCCAGCACAGATCTGGTTTTCTTTGCTGTTTCAGTTTGATCTATTTTTTTTGTTTTGAATAGATTTTTCATAACCTGAACTTTGGTGGCATGTTTTTTCCTTTTTGTCATTTTCATTTCTTTCCATCCCCTACTTTTACTGTTGGTCAGATCCAGATGGGCTAAGTCTCATACATGCTCATAATTGCTTTGTTGCCTTCAAGGCTTGTTTCCCTTTCCCACAGTTTCATTCCCTGGTACCATTCCTCTATTCATTTTCCATCTTTGATTGGCTTTTTCTGTCTTGCCTTCTCCTTTCTGAAATTTATTCCTGTTATCTTCAATCCAGTCAGGCACTCTATCTTTTTACCTACATCTCACCCTCATTGTACTTTGGAGGTACTTCTTCCACCAAGCACTGGGACTATACATTATATATTTATCTCCCATTATATGCTTTGCATAACTGTTTCTTTCTTATTGAGTTACTGTCTTCCACCTGTTGCCATCCTTTGACCATTGTGGTGGAAGACCTTGGAGGCATCCTCTCAAATGTGATAGTGATATATAATATAAACATTATTGCATAACTTAATTGAGAGTAGGGCAGTAGTGTTCTACTGGTATAGATGACAAAATGTCCTTCAATTTCATCCTTCATCTCTGAATGGGTTAATCTGAGGGGATGTTGTAGCTTTGGAGAGAGCCATCAAAACTTGCAATTTACCTTTTTTATACACATCACATGGATTTCAGTTCCTGGTGAGTTGAGTTTCAGATTCAAAGCTGGACCAATTGACATAAGTACTCTCGCATATTTAATGAATGTCTGTGTTCTCTCATTCAGTTTGACTTGTGTTCACTGCTACTATAATATAAGTCATGATAAATTAATATGCTGGTTCCCATGGTCATTCCTCTTGTGCTTTCCCTCAATAATTTTCATGTACCAAGGATGATAATGCATTTGGGATGGTTCCTGTATCATTGCTTTTGAGTGAGACATTTCACTGTGCAGAAACATTCTTCTCTTTATGATCATCTGGATGTCAGAATCCTAGATCTTAATAATTTTTTATCATGTGCCCTCTTCATAGATAAGAAGTATATTTCACCATGTTTTGCTGAACTAGAGGTGAAGATGGTATTCAGTTAAGAGTAGGGAGGTGGTGTTTTGCTGTTGTAGATGCAACAAGCTTCCAGGGAGTTGATCCATCCTCTGATTGATGTACATGGTTTCCTGAAGCTACTTACACCATCAGAGGAGTTGATCCATCATCTTACTAGATGACATATCCTCCTTGCATTATTTTCACGCTCAGTAATACCCACAACCATTGGAGTTGATCTGACATCTTACAAGATGATGTGGGGTCCTTTCACAATGCTGTGGAATTGATCCATCACTTTGATGATTGATGTGGCCTCCTGTTACACATACTATACCAATTAGAGTTGATTTGTCACAAAAGCAGTTCACACCTTTTGATTGGGAACTCTTATCCTACCTTTGTGTGGATGTTGGTTCCCACAGTTGAGGTGTTGGGTTTGAGCAAATCAGTCAACATGAGTCCTTGAACAATTTGAATCCTTTGTTTCATTGCTGGGTGGTGAGTCCTGGATTACTGTAGGGTATTGATCCTGGTGTAATACCCAATAATCAGACTGTGTCTTAATCCCTGATTACTGGGTTGGAAGTGAAGATGGTAGAATCCTCATCCTACCCTCACATGGATGTAAATGCCCTGTAGAGGAGGTTTTAGACATAATTGATTTATGAAGTATGGTCTGACGTGCCTTAGCTTTTCAACACCTTCTGGTGTCTGCTCTTGTGTTTTATGAATTATACACACGAGCAAAAAATATCCCTGATTCAGAAATGGTGCAGCTCCTTCCTCTGGTCTCCTGATCTCTTTCTCTCATGGTCAGGGGTATATTTTGGATGCTTTCAGAGGTGTTTATGTTATTCCCTCACACTAGCCCTACTCATTCTTAATCTGGGATCCTAGCTGATCTTATGAGAGGATGGAAGTGTACCATATTGGAAGTTATAATTTTCCTACATTGCAAATGTATTTCGGAGAGATACTTAGCTCCAGTTACACTTCCCGCTCTTCCTTCCGACTTCTTCGGTGCTCACACCTTTTTCCAAACTTTGAAGTGAAAGGTCAGCAGATGAGTGTGCAAGGAGTCACATTCAATTTGAAAAAAATGTAACTTTATCTTCAATTGACTTTTTTCTATATTAAAAAAGAAAAAAAATTCTTATTTGTAAATTTATCTTTTTCATTCAAAATAGCTATAATTGACAGCCTGTTGATGTGTCGTGTTACATCCTTTTGTCCTTTTCTTCCAAATAATCTCTGTGTTGAGATGTAGGAAGAAATAACTCACCCAAATTTTAGTGCTTCGAGATACTTGATGAATAATGTGATACATCATTACCAAAGAGGATACTTTATAAGGAGTAATGATTTTCTCTCTCAGTGACTTTCACCAATTGGAATTTAATTTTCAACATTTGAATAGACTTGTTATGAATGTGATTTTTAGTCTTATCATTGAGGTTGCGACTTGGAAATTTCAAATACGAGAGCCAATAAATTTTCTCCTTTAAGTAATTGGTACCATCAATCACAAACCATAATTCAATCAAGGGAAATATATGTACAGTTTTAATGTACTACAAAAGTGTTTGGTACTTTTCATGCTGTATATAGGTTATAGCTACTTGCACAATAAGAAAAAATAAAAAGTAGAATTTAGAAATGCAGATATTATCTATAATTTAAATGATATTTTGTATATTGATATTGGTAACTTTATCAATGTTGCAGTGACTTTAAAACAGACTTTCCAACAAGTTTTAGCTTGATTCAGATTAAAAAAAAACATGTTCTTGATGACTGCTCAAAATTGAATTCATGTATGGCCCATACGTCATTATGAATTAAAGGCAAAATTTTTACTCTCTCCTTGAAAAAGGGGTAAAGTTTTTACAATGAAGGTGAAGAAACTGAATATTGCTCCAAGGTCTTGCAGAACCCTCAACTGAACAAGTTGTTTCATAATTTCAAAATCAGGTTTAATTCTTCTTGTAACTTGGTTACAAGTGCAGTTTTATTTACTTTGTAGCTATTCACTGTTTTTCAATCTAAATTGTCATAATGTAATGTAATTGCTTATATCTCAGCTTTGAGAAGGCATACGTTATTGATCTCAGTGTGTAGAGAAATCTGTTTTATCTTTCTTTTTAAGTATAAAACCTAATAAAATTTTCAGTTCAGTAAAGATTTGCATAGAGTTTGGACCCAAAAAAAACCAGCTACAGTTACAGTTTTGGTTTTGATTTTTAAATATTTTCAAAATTATAATTTACAATTTTGTACTTCATATAAATTATGATGTTGAAATGTGATCTAAAAAAAAATATTTTGTGTGTGTGTAACGAAAGAAAGATAGGATTAAGTAAATAATTTTGCTGATAAGGCAACTGTGATAAGCCTTACCAGCTTATGTAACTGTTTAGATATGCAAAGAAGACCACCAAAAAGAAATTTATAAAATGTAAATCAGTTAATATAAAAGAGTTTTAAAATTTATTATATTTATTAAAGGAAAATCTGATTAAAAATTAAAAAAAGGCAGTTTGTTTATAATTTGGGTATTGTAAAAAGTGAATTTTTATTGTGCATTAGTAATTTTAAGCAAGAGTGAAACTGATGTGATGTTTGTTAAGACAAAGGTATAATTTAGTTTTATTAAATAAAACTTTATAGGAAAGGTATAAAATCTCTAGGAAAACAAGAATCGGTAATTAAAATCTGAATTTTTATCACTTCTTAGAAAAACATAAAACAAAGAAATATCTTTGAAATTTCAAAACTAAAAATTAATAAAGATATCAAACATTGTATTTCAGGAACTACATAATTTGTAGAAACTGTGATTAAATTTCAAACTGTTTCATACAGTTGTTTGTTTTTTATGTACCTGGATCTTGTATAATTCTTGTTTCTACAGAACTTTACTGTACCTACCTTAGATTATTTAATCAGTTTTTGAAGTGTACTAGTATCTTCTCAATCACTATTTTTTTAATCTTGAGTTTACCCACATTCTAAATGGGCCAGTGATTTATCCAGAACTTTATTTAGAACTTTGTTCTATTCTCCAAATAGCTGAACATAACCAGGTGGTTAGGGTGCTTGAGTTTCAGTCTGAGGGGTGTGGTTCAAATCCTCATCCCACCAAACATGCTTGCTCTTTCAGCATTGGAAGCATTCTAATATTATGTTCAATCTTACAGTTTGTTGGTAAAAAGAGTAGTTCAAGAGTTGGTGGTGGATGATGATGATGAGCTGCTTTCCCTCTAGTCCTTTCACTTCTAGGTTTGGGACAACTAGTGCAGAAATTCATGAAAAATGAAACCAATCTGTTCTCCAATGCCTGGTACAAGATATACATGTATAGCAACATTATCTTAAATAAATATATTTTACTGTGCAATTTATGCTGACTTTATGTCATGTTATTTCTCAGTTTTGTTTTTATGAATCTTAGAGCTGAGAAGTTTTTTCCATCTTATACTGAACCATTTTTACAAACTATGTTTAATTTGGTCTGTTAAGTGCAGGGTTCTTGTTCCCTGGCATGTTGAAACTGCATAAAACTATGTATAAAATAAAAATTATTGAAATGAAATTTGACACCACTGGATTTCATTCATTGTTATAAGTAGTTTTCTTCAGTGAAAGACAGTTTTTATAAGTTGTGCTATTACAATGTATGTTTTATGGCTTGCATTTAGTACTAATTATGTTCATTTAAAAAGGGTGGTATAGCTTAAATGTTAGTAATATAATGAATCAGATACTGATTTTTATATTTAAAATAGGATTTGGCCAATGAAGGATCACAAACTGGAAATATTATCATTTCTCAGTTAAACAGTAATTTAAGGCATTTGTACTTCATAAGTGGTCAGTTGTTCTAAAAATTGAGACAAAATTACCTCGAGGTTTTTGTAAATAATTGTTTAGTCATTTGTTAAGTTAAGTTAAGGTATAGCTTAAATGTTAGTAATATAATGAATCAGATACTGATTTTTATATTTAAAATAGGATTTGGCCAATGAAGGATCACAAACTGGAAATATTATCATTTCTCAGTTAAACAGTAATTTAAGGCATTTGTACTTCATAAGTGGTCAGTTGTTCTAAAAATTGAGACAAAATTACCTCGAGGTTTTTGTAAATAATTGTTTAGTCATTTGTTAAGTTAATAATAATGTATTAATTTTTTTTACTTAAAAACTGTTATCATCTTTTGCCCACTGTGGTCATAGTATAAAATACTATCTGCCTGATGTTGCAGTAACAGTTATAGTGTGGAAAAAGCTAATGGTAATAAGCAATTTACGGTATCCATATGCACTCTTCTCTTGTACTTTTTAGTTTTTTTACACATCACATTTCATAAATTTGTCTGAAGAGGGGTGGACCTCTGGAAATTCAAACAGTCTTTGATAACTTGTTGGATGCTAAGTAGATTTTGCTTGCTATCTTCCAAACAGTTAGCTGTATCATGCACTTTCAAGATTGAAACCTGATAATTTGAAGATAATTTGGAGTACAGAGTATAACCATTTACTTCCTCATTGGATTTTAGCTGCTTGTTTGATATTATTTAAAGGGTTAATGGTTGTAATATTGAACATTAGTAGAATTATGGTTTTGGGCACTTGTTTATTGGGCAGGTTGATTCACAAAAAATATAAATTTTGAAATTAATTAGAATATTTAATGAAACAGACACACCAAATGAAAGCTTTTGCTAACAAATTTTATTAGGTGCAGATGAAAGTGACTTGTACTTCCTAATCTAATTTTATAGAAAATTGTTTTATTAGAACCTAAGAGGCTCCCCAGTGTGTGGTTAACTTCTCTTTGGTCTGTAGTTCAGAATTAGGGACAACTTTGATCTGGCCATTTACACCATGCTTCTGTGTTCAAAATCTAAATTCCAGTTTCAAGGCCCAGCATGACCAGATAGTTATGGAGCATGTCTCTTAACCTGATGTTCACAGATTTAAATCCTCATTGCACCAAACATACTCACCCTTTTCAACCATGGGGACATTATAATATTATGGCCAATCCCACTATTTGTTGGTAAAAGAGTATCCCAAGAGTTGATGGTGGGTGAGGATGACTAGCTGCCTTTCCTCTTGTCTTACACTGCTAAATTAGGGATGGCCAGTGCAGATAGCCCTAGTGTAGCTTTGCACAAAATTTGAAAAAGAGACAACTTCTGGATTTTATTAATGGTTGTTTTTTTTTTTTTTTTGTAATATGAAAATTAACATTTAAAAGAGTAATATTGCATGTTTTTATGTATAATTTTGCCTTCAATTTTCTGAAAGGTTCTTCATGGTTCTCATATTTTTACATGGTAATTTACTCTTCGTATTGTTTATAGATATTTTCATATTTTACAGGTTAATATTTAGCTTAGTTCTTAATAATAGTTGACATTATAAAGCTTTAAAAATGATTTGAAGGATAGAAAATTATTGAACAATGAATTAAAAGTGGAAATGGATAAATGGAAAGTTGTCTTCAACCTAAAGTGCTCTTAACATACAAAATTAGTTACACCAGTGGCATAGCAATATGAAGTGTTAAATATAGATTTCAGTACCCATGGTGGGCAGAACACAGATAGCCCATTGTTGCTCTGTGCTTAACTGTGAAAAAACTAACAAGAAGTGAAGAAGAGAAACAATATAACTGCTGTACCTTTTAGTTTTATTGTTTGGCATACAACAAAATATTACAGGAAAATGAGAAGCAATAAATTCACTGCATTTGTACTGTTTTGTTTTTTACAGCAGAATAGTATTTGGTTAATTTATTCTTCATTATTTATTATTTTCACTAACTTAATTTTTGTTTATCCAGAGAAAGCTTAGGGGTAATTTCAAGCCATTTTCTGATATTTTAATTGTACCATCTTTAGCAATTTTAAAAGTATGTTTTTTTCTTCATATTTCTCCAATGGTATTGAACTAATTTTGTTTTTATCATATGCATTGTGATTATCAATTCCAATAGTCTTTTCACTAATTGTTTGTTTTTCTTTCAAATACTAACTGACTGTGACACTAGTTCATTAAATGACTACAGTCAAAGTTTATATATTTCAGTCATTGAAGCAGTTAAATCCTTGTCACCTATGGTAGTTGGTAGGAATTTGGATGAAATTTTCAATAACTTTGCTGGATTTTGGAGAGAGCTTACCAGTGACCCACAGCTGAGATGGGTATGTGTGAAATATTTTTGACTACAGATAAGACCCCCACTGGACAGAATTTTAAGACTTTATAAGATTTCTTCAAAATCTAAGGAAATGTGCAAAGTAAAAACATTTAAAGTTCAAATTAGTAGGAAAATATTTATAAAAACTGCAAGTAAAAGAATATTGTATCAACATACACTCATCATGTGCATGTATGACACCTATTTCAAGAAACCTTTTTTACAAAAATATAGAAATCATCAAGCCAAGCCTAACACAAGTTCTCAAAAACAGCTAGCCCTTAAAAACATAAAAAATATCATTATCACTAAAGAATTAGACAAATATAAAGGTTTTGTAATTTATGAACAAAAAATATTTGGTCACATTAAAGATGGGAATAAATACTCGGCAGTGCTTCCACCAAAAAAAAAAAAATTGAAATAAAAACTAAAGAGATTATCTATTAACTTACAAAAACAAGTAACCTCCTGAAGAAGCTATTGGATAAATGTAAACCCTCTTATAACCACATCTCAGAATTATGTGGTTTACCAAAAGAACTTTGGATATTGCTACTAAGATTCTTAGTTTGAGCATATGCTGTGTCATTGAAAGTCTTTCCTGGCTTATGCATACAATTTTGGTGCTGTTAGAAAATTGTTTCAGTACTCTTAAATAATGCACAACACATGCTGTTGCAAATCAATATAGTGTGCAAATTCATTATTAAATCACATAAATATTTGGAGATGTATGGACTGAAAATAGACACTGTTAGAAAAACCTTACATTTCATCCTTCACAATGGATATTTTTGTTTAGGCAAGAAATTACATTTCCAACTAAGTGGTGTCTGAATGGGTAACAATAGTTGCTGCTATCTATGCTGTGATGTTTATGCATTTTTGAAAACAGTGGCACTGGACATTTTTGGACTATGGAACCATGGTCTTCCTTCTTTAATCAAAAGTTTAGACTTTCTCAGTTAGATAAACCTCAACATCCAATTCACTCTGAATCATTTGATTGACAAGAGATTTTCTATTCCTGATTATTGGGTTGGAGGTTAAGATAGTAGAATTCTCATCCTACCCTCACATGGATGTCAATGCCCTGTAGAGGTGGTTTTGAACATAATTGACTTGCCAAGTATGGTCCAATGTACCCTAGCCAATCTACACCTTTTAGTGTCTGTCCTTGTGTTTTACAAATTATACACATGAGCAAAAAGTATACCTGGTTCAATAGTGGTGCAGTTCCTCTCTTTGATCTCCTGATCTCTTTCTCTCATGGTCAGGGGTATTCTTTGGATGCTTTCAGGGGTGCTTATGTTATTCCCTCACACCATCCCTGCTCATTTTTAATGCAGAATCCTAACTGATCTTATGAGAGGATGGAAGTACCATATTGGAAGTTATAATTTTCCTTCACTGAAAATGTATTTTTGATAGGTACTAATCTCATGTTGTACTTCCACCTTCCTTCCTGCTTCTTTGGTGTTCATATCTTTTGCCAAACTTTGAAGTGAAGGTTTGGTAAAGGAGTGTAGAGGGAGTCACATTTATCATATGAGCATTCTGTGGTACTGTTTGTTGATGGATGACATCTGATGATTTGCATGAGAGACATATTGGAATATACTAATTCCAGTGAAAGGAGAGCTTATGGCATATCTAAAGAAAAAAATTGCATGTAGAGGACAGTTAATCTTATTATTGGAGGTATATATTGAAAATACATTTTCTGCATTGGAAAATTATAGCTATAAGAAAATAAAAACTATTGTCCAAAAATCTGAACTGCTAATTAAAATTATGGAACCGCCAGGTTTAATCCCAAAAACCAAACGTAAAAATCTTAGTATACTTTCTACAATGTAATAAAACCTGCTATCTTACAAAAATATGCTTGCAGTTCAGTGTTGTTTACCAACTTGCATCTGTCATCATACATTAATACATTAAAGAATCCAGAAGAACCTACACACTAGAACAGAACAGAGAACATACTGACTCTTTGTAAACAACATGAAGAAGCTCATTTGCAGATTACTTTGTAATAATGATGCTCAAGTAACACACAACTTGAAACCACTGTTTCACTTAGGAATATTCACCAAAGCCACCTAGTACACTGACAGAAAATTGAAAGAAGCTTTTCTCATCAACCACAGAGTAATAAGGACAAAGAATGGCACCTATACTTTTTATTATATTATTTTTTCATCCTGTCTCTTTGTTATTTAAATCTGTAACTTTGATAGAACTTTATTTATTATAGTTAATTATTTTAACAATAAAATGTACTACTAAATACATCTTATGCACAGTAAAGAAGTGTACATTGTAGATTAAATTATAGTTTATTAATTGAAACATTTGAAGCCTTGTATTGTTGGTTATAATTTTTGTTTTAATGGAACATTCCTATAGAAGGTATAAAGTGAAACAATGTATGTCCAGTTAAAGAAAAAACAATTTAATGTTATAAGGTCATTTATTTCTAGTTTTAAAATATCTTATATATACCAATATTCACTACAGAAAATAATAATAAACATGTTTTTACATCATAATGAAATATAAATACTCTTTAAGTAATTAAACTTAAATACTGTCAGTAGAATTAAATTTATTATTAAGGTGTAATATAAAAATATTAAGTTGTATTAGGCTGTTTTTCTAATACAGTATGTATGGATAGTAAATATGTTGTGAAACAGAATTAACATAGAAAGCTGTGAATAGAAATCTTGTTTTGTTTCTTGATAGTGAAATAGTTTAGAAAATTTCACTGATGGATTATGAGAGAACTATGTAATAGGTGAATTGTTTTTTTCTTGCATATTCCAAACACATAAGTGTACAATTTCTTGTCATAATATATCATTCATATCTGAATAATGATCAAACTAAAATATTGATCAAAATCATAAGTCTTTAGAGATAGTATATTTAGAATGAATTTACTGTTTTGGTGGAGGTCATCAATAAATTTGTATGATATTTAATTTTAAAGATTAAATGAATTCAGGTAATTGAAATCATTTTTCACAGCATTTTCTTGACTTCACAATCTGATTACTATGAGAGAAGTGAAAGATCACAAGATTAGGTGCTGATAGTGAAAAATTTAAAAATTATTAACTTATCTTTTCACTTACATAACTATGCAAAACTGTAACATTTTCACCTACTGTCCACAAAATGAATTTTCTAACTAGATTTGTAAAGACACTTTTCTGTTATGTTTGAAACAGCCATGTTATTACATTGTATCAGATTGGACCAGAAAAAGGGGTGATTCATCTAGCCACTGCAGCCATTGTGAATGCTCTCTGGGACTTGTGGGCTAAAAGGGAGTGCAAGACACTTTGGAAGTTGCTTGTTGATATGGTTTGAAACACTCATATTTCATTTAACTTTGTAGTATGTTTAGTAAGTACTGATAATCCTGAAGGTTTGTGGTAGTTTGTGGTTTTTGTCATGACAATCTACCAGAGCCATTAATATATCAAATAGCTTTTACTTTTTGTATATTAAAGCATTTTTATGTAGAGATACATGTACATTTTATATAGCAATTGTTGTGACAAGTACTAAATTTTTTTAAAAGGCATTACTAGGCCTGTTCTGTGTTTCCACATTCTGGTGTTAAATCATTATTGCATGCTGTTTCATGTAATCAGTCATTTTCTTGTTAGGATAATTGCTTATATCCAAACTAATTTTTGGGCTGATTAAGTCACCTTAACATTTTTATTTTTACAATAGCAGCAGTTTCCAGTGATATATGTTAATGAATTTGTGGGTTGTAGATGCACTAAGACCAGTTATAAATGCATGCTGAAAGTGATTCAGTTATTACCTGTAGCAGTGCATGGATAATAGATTCCCAGTTTTAAATTACTTGTTTCTTAATTAATTCTTTCACATCTGGGTGGATGCAATCTATCTTGAGACAAATTTGCAACAGTGAATAAAAGAACTTATATAATTATAACTTGTAGCCATTTCTCCATATGTTTAAAAATAAATCTTCAGTGTTGAAATGTATTCCATCATAAAAGTTTTACTTAGTTTTACACATAGAAAAATGTTTTAAGTTTCCACTAATGATTTATAGTTGATTTTAGAGAGTGCTTTGAACAAAATTGTTAATGTTTGTGAATTTCCTTATTTTTTTCTTATATAATACAGCATAAATAGCAGTTTGATGGAAATAATAGTTTTGACCACAGTGGTGCTCATTTGTTCTCATAAAATGGTTACAAGTATAGGTTTATAGATTCTGTAGCCAGTTGGTGTTCTCAACTTTGGTTGTCATGATGTGATGCAGTTAATTATATTTTAATTTTATGAAATCATAGGTTACTGAGCCAAACAAACAACAAAGCTCTTTTTGTGTTATTTGGAATGTGAGAAACCAGTAAGGCTCTCATTTTAGCAAATATTTACATATATATATGTATATAGCATTGATAACTTTATTCCAGATTTTAGCTTGATGATGTGTTGCCATGAGAATAGATGTTTGTGAACATGTATCTGAGAATGGCTGGTATGGGTATTAACAATTTTACCAAAATAAAGCTGAGAGCAACATTCAACCTTAAATCATCTTAACGTTAACAAAGAACTGTCTTGAGATATATTTTTATTTCAAGTGGGTTTCTTGTCATTATGAGTGTTTATAAACAACTCCTACAATTACAACCCTGATTTTGGAATGAATTATGGAAGGAAAGGAGATATTTTTATGAAACAATCTGAGGTAGGCTCAGGTAAATAATTTTCACTCACTTTTAGTTTTGCTAACAAGTTTTGCTTTGTGCAGATTAGGTCAGGTCAGCTTAAGTAACTGATTGGGCAAAAGAAATTTCAAAAAAGAATTGTAAAGAGAAACATCTAAAAGAATATAAAACACATTTCAGATTTCTTAGATATATAAAATAAAACCCTCTGGAAAACAGTTTTAAAAAGGTCAGCTTAATTATAAATTTTTTATACTGGTTATTTTTATTGTATGCCATTGATCATAAATACTCTCAAAACAAATTTTGTTAGCTTTTAGTAAATATTAGTAGTTTTTTTGTACACAACAAATAAGATTTTTCAATGAAATATTTATTACTAAAGATAAAATAAAAACCTGTAATCCAACAGATTTTGAAAGGTCCATCACTATTATTCTTGAACCTGGTTTTTTTTTTAACATCATGAATATTTTACTAAAAATTTGTTTGTGAAAATATTGGTCTGTTTGGTTACTAGCCTGAGTGCAAAATGATTTCATGCTATGATTAATAAATTATTCTTCATTCCAAAAATCTCAAATATTTGTGTGATCTCTAAAACCTCCAAAATACATTTCAAGTGTTTGTTTTCAGTAAGACTGTATTTTGTCATTTTATATACCCTATGTGGAGCCTGTTAATTAATCAAATTTTGATAACCTTTTTTCTCCTACTTATGCCATGCCTTTCCTGTGGAATCTTCCAGTCATAATTTAGCATTTTTAGACATGATTTCTGAGTTTTTTTTTTATTTTATCCATTCTTTTAATTTCTTATAATTCTGTTTCTTCCTTATTACATGACAACCCTTCCTCCCAGTATTTTGATTTTCCATTTCTTCCTGAAATTGGAATTCATGTTGAGCATTTTAATTTAAATTGTTTCTCAGTTTCAAGCTGATACTTCCTTGCTTTGCCCTCCAAGTGCCACAGGTCAGTTTGCCTTGGCTTACCATAAGGAAGATTACCCATTTCTAGAGTCTCAGCAGTTTTAATCACTCTGCCAATTTAAAAGGGCTGACCTTCACAATTTTGTTCATTTATCCCAGGTCCAGCTTCCCACCTTCTTACTTTTACAGTTCTTCTGCAATGTGTGTTCACCATGCACCTTCTTTCTGAAGTGCTTTACCAGATTTTAGGGAACAACTTTTCATTCCTCACTTATACATTGATGTGATTATTTTCATCTGATCTGTCTCTTCACACACAGTTTCTTTGTTATTGAGATTGTCTGGGAAGGGACACTATCTTCTTTCAGATTTGTTTACTGTCTACTTCAGGAATTGTGGATGACTCCTTTTCTCTACTGGTCCATTTCTGGGAATATTCCTGAAACTTTGGCATCACATGCAAATCTGAGATGCAACATTTCATCCTTTAATCTTTGGTTGCTCGTTTGTCTCACCCTTGTCCCTTGAAACCCCTTGTTTCATGTCTGACACCCTTCCATTCTCTAACTGTTCTTCTCATAAGGGGTTCCAAGGTTTATTGTATTTATCGCTGCAGGTTTCATCATCCTCAACAGTACCATTGACTATATTGTGGATTCCAGTCCAGTCCAGTTGGGGCTTGTTTGACTGATTTTGTTCTCATCTGGTGGTAATTTGCTACCAATTATTAGATTCTTCAGGTCTTGTCTGAGGGACTTGTCATGCAATTCCTGTTACCATCTCTGTTGTCTCCCATACCTATATTCTTTCCATTATCTCAGGGCTCTCCTACCAGTCAGGATCTGTTTGAGGTGGTATAGACTCTTTTATCATAAAAAATTTGTCAAGCCTGTTAATCATCCTTCATCGGGCTTTTATTCCAGGTTGTTTGTGAGACCCAAGAAAACTGGGGACTGGCATCCTGCAGCTGATCTGACTTGCTTCATTCAATATCTGGATTTTTCAGGTTTTACAATGGAGTTGTTTCTCATACCAAGATGTAACTTTTTCTCTGGGTTTGTGGAAAACCAAGGGAATATCTCAAATGTCTATTTACACGTTCCTATTTCTCCTTAGTTCAGACATTATCTTTGGTTTGTCCATCATGGGGTTGTACATCAGTTTTGCATCTTGCTCTATGAGATTGCTTTATCTCCATATTTTTTTTTTTGGGAGGGGGGTCAAAACTTCTGCCTAATTTGTACATGTTTGGGGGTTGCACTTATCATACATGGACAACTGGTTTCTGTTAGATCATTCAGAAATTGAGGCTTCATGTAACACTCATTTCCTTCTGTCTGAAGCTGTTCGAGTGCATTGGCTTATCAAGTTGTAAAAGTCTTTCCTGTGTCCTGTTCATTGTCTTGTTGACTTGATGATCTCTTTGTTTAACTCCCACTTCAGTCGGGCTCAACCATCTCCTCCTCAACTTCATTTAATGGAGCTTTCAGTTCCTTGTGGCCTGGCTGCTTCCCCTCTTATTGCTCACAGACTATCACTTTTGGGGATGTGGGCTGCTATGGAAGCACTTATGCCCATGGGTTTGCATGCAATCCTCTGGATTCTCCCATTACCTTTCCCCCTTCCCTCATCAGTAATCAGTGTTCTTGGTTGAATAAGACTTATCCATCATTGGGTGTAATGCTTCCTTCTCCTTGCCTAGATTTGCAACTCTTCACTAGTGCTTTCCTACATGTTTGAGGGCATGGGTTGATCAGCAGGAGGTTTCTGGACAATATAGTAAGACCATAGATTATCAACATTTTGGTTTACTCAACTACTTCAAGTCTGTATTGCCCCTCTGTTGCCTTTTCCTCTTACTCCATCATTTATACATATACTTAGTGGCATTTCATCCACCCCTTCCTACCCCCTGTCTTCATGCCTGGCATTTATCAGATCCTTGGCAAAGATATCGAGGTTGTCTTGGTGGGTTGCTTTCAGTTTAGCTTATTCCAATTGCTCTTCCTAAGTGATCTTTGAGTTCTCTTTTAGTGGCCCTGCCAGATTGGGAAGTCATTGTGATTCTTCACTGCCATAATCTATCTTTGTTTGAACCTTGGTCTACCTTTTCTTTGCTTCACATGTCCCTTAAGACCTGCTTCCTATTTTTATTAGCCCATGGGTGTTATCAGTCTCGTATATTTGCCATTAATATCTTATGCACTCTGTACCATTCCATATATGTTCTTTTCTTATCTGGATTGAACTTTTCTTCACAATACTTTAGCAGCTTTGGAAGATAATCCTTTCTTCTTGCTGATTTCCTTTTTTTCCATGTCCCACCTATATTCCCAATCTGATTAGGATAGGCTTCTACATGCTGCATATGAGCTTAGTTATTGCATTTCCTGCACTGTTTCCTTCCATTGTTCTTGATCCTGCTTTTTTTTTATCCCATGAGAACATCCAACCTTTCTCTTTCAACACTTACAACACTTGATTGACTTATTCCTTCTTGTATCCTTCTTCCCAAAATCAGCTACAAGTATTTTCACATCAGAGTAGACATTTTATCTTTTCTCTGGCATCTTATCACCATCATCTGTTGGAGTAAATTCTCCAAGCAAGCATGTGGACTACTTCTCATATGTTCATTGCATTGTGTGGCTTTTCCTTTTTTGTCAGGGCACCTTCTTTCATCTCTTGCCATCTTTCAAACTTTGATGTGACTGTGATTGGGTAAGTTATTTGTATACATACATTCTAATTTATTGTTGGGGAATGTCTCTCTTTTTATCATCAGGATTTCACTCTGTGGCAAGTGTTGTCTTTTCAGGTTTATTTAATGTATCACAAATCCACACCTTATGATCTTGATGCTGTCATAAAATACAATATTCCCATGGCCAGTAATACTCACTTTTGAAATGGCATGTTCCATAAAATTGCTAGTAGGTTTTTTTTCCTTGTGATATATTTTTTTCATTAATATGTCAAATCTGGGCCACACTAGTCAAATGGATGTATTTGGACAAAGCAAAATGGGATCCTGCCATTTTTTCAACTGAGTAAATCAGATGTATACTTTTCAAGATAGGGTTTTCATGGTCATCTGTTGTACTGTTTCTTGTGTTAGCATTCCTTTGGACTCTCCACTGCATTCCCCTCCCCCATTCTTCTTGTGTAGAATAGGAGTTTTAACAGTTTCTATTTCTGAGCTGTTGGAATGGTGTAACATGGAGGTTTTCTCCTGAATGTTGTCAAAAGCTAATAAACAAATACATAGCATCCATTCAGTTTAGAGTAGAGAAATAATCCACTTCCATGTGGTGGTACCTAGAAGTTTGTGATGAGCTCCAATGCCATACCATCCTGTCTGAGGTGCTGAGGTTGCATATGTACAGCACTAAATGCACTCCATCTAGGTACATTGGGCTCTGAGAGTTGATGTTTCACCCAGCTTCTGTGACTATCTGGAAGGTGATTTCACGTATCTGTTTATGAGGACAATTCACCTCCAAGGGGAAAATGTTGCACAAGTCTGTTAATAAATGTGTTTCACTTCTATACATTTGGTATCTGGGGTTAATGGTGTGCCTCACTTCTGTGACTATCTGGAGGGTGCAGTTGAGTAGGACTTAAAGGAACAATCCACTTTTGTGCAATGGTATCTTGAAATTTTTGGCATACTCCAGTGCTGTATGGTTTTGTCCAAGGAGATGATGATGTTTTGGAGTTGACCATCACATTGCATTTAACCCCTTTGATTGGGATCCCTCATCCTACCATCACATGGATGTAGGTTCGTGGTAATAGTTTTAGAATTAGAACAAGACCAATAAACATAAGTCCTCACACAATTTGCCTCATGATCACATATGACAAGGGGTGATAATGTTGAAGGAAGCAATGATTCTCCCTCTGAAACTTCACTTCATAGAGTTTTAACAGCCTGAGATTGCTGTTGCACTGTGGGGTGCTAATCAGGTTGAGTTGGAGTATGGTGTGACATCCCACAAGGACACTTTTCTTACTGCTGTCATTCAGATGTCAGGCTTCCAGATGTATGTGATTGATTATGGATGGTGCACATGTGCCTGTTTTGTGGATCGGTTTGTACAGTATATACTTCCATTCTACTGAACTTGAAGTGAAGACTGTGTGCACCCTCCTACTACTACAGATTGGATGTTACATTCCCAATACTGCTCTGTTTTTGACTATAGTTGCCCTGCTGCATAAGGTCCACTGTACTCTAGCCACTTTACACCTTGGAGCACATTTAATTTCACTTTCCTCTGCATTACTGTCTGTAGAGTGTTTATCTTAGTCTCATTTTGATAAAATTGAGATTATGATATGTGTTTCAGATTTCAATCCAGCAGTTTTCTATCCCTTATGATTGTGCTCCTCCATTTTCTCTGCTAGTGTCTGTGACACCTCTTTTAACTACATTGACTGTACAGAGTTGTGTATTTGAATAATAGCCATTGTTTCATGCTAATTTGTGTTCATGTTTCAGTGATATAAAGGTTTTTGCTTTGTACGTCAAATAAAAAAAAATATATATATACATTCCATATCTTATAAGGTTTATGTTATCTGTGTTTACTTTGAAATTACTTTTAGCTTCTGACAAGCTCATGCATTGAACTTGTTAATGATTTCGTTAATAATTGAAGATATCATCCATGTTTGAGTGGAGGATTTAATTTGAAGACATTAATTTAATGTATAATATATGAGAAATAACATTTTTGGTTTTCCCACAGTTGATAGGAACAGCAGGAATGTTTTAAGAGTTTACAAACTTATTGTTACCAACTTTTCAGGTATATTCACCTTCCACAGTCATTCTTTATCATATGCAACATTTCTTCTATTTATTTTTCCATATTTGCAAAAAACATGCAATTTATCTCATTTAAAATATATCTTTCTTTTATTAATTGTAAGAATGTTTTACTTTAGTTCAAATACCCTACCTTAGGACACCCATCACGACTATAGTATTTTCATTCTCAATTTCATATGTAGTATGCTGACAAAACTTTGAGAACCACTTAGCACCCAAAGTTTTGTCAGAATGGAATTCCATGATACTATTTTGTGTATTCCACCTGAGCTGCCAGTATAATTTTATTTCTATACACTTCAGATTAAAGAATCAGAATTCAGTTTGTTAAAAATATTATATGTAATGTATATTATCAGAAAATGGGATTCCATAAGTGATGTATGCATATGAACAACTATTTCTAACCTGAAAATAGAAAGACTTTGTTTCTGTAGCCACTATAAATCTATTTTTTTTTAATATTCAACTTTTTTTTTACTATGAATGAGTAAGTAGTAACTGTCTTATTAGTGATGGTATTTTAAATTTGTCATTCCAGCTCTTTTATCTTCATTTTTTATTCAACCTTGCGTGACATGAAATCATTTTGTGTCCTGATAATTGTGTCTATACTTCCTAGTTCTGTGTTTAAAGGAAATGTTCAAAGTCACTTCAAAAACATTCTGAAAAGTGTGAACAAAAAACAAAGAGCAGTAACAAATACAGTTGCATTTCTTTTAAGTAATGAAAATAATTTTTTTTATAATTACCATTAACCGATGATTCTCAGATTCTGGTTCCCAGACCATTGATGAGTTAGAATATTATTTATGAAATAATTATCCTCAAACATTGTTCAACAAGTAAAACAAAAACCTCACAATATAAGATTACAACAATACTTTAATGGCACATTTCTTAAAAAAATATTTGGCTACTCAAATGGGTTGGATAATTTTTGTTTGGTAACTCTTTGTTATAAACAGTGTGTTCATGATGATGAGAAACCCACTTGAAGTAAAAATGTATTCTCGTGATAGCTGATATGGGTATTAAAACTTTAATTGAAATAAAGTACAGAACAACATTTTGACCTTCTTAGGTCATTGTTAGGTTAATATAGAAGATGATCTAAGAAGGTTTAAATGTTCTGTACTTTATTTCAATTAAAATTTTAATACCCATATCAGTCGTCTTGAGAATACAAACAATGTGTTTATGACAGATGAGTAATGCTTAGTAGAAAAAATTATAGTTGTAGATACAAATCTGGCCTAAAGTGGTCTAATGATGTAAAATCTATTTGTACTTCTCGAAATGTTGTTATTCAAGTTATATTTTAATCTTTCTGTACTGAAATTCTCTTTGAATAACAAAATTATTTAATTAATTGAAAGTAATTTCTTTAAACGACTTACTCATGAGATAATTAAATTAAGAAATATTTTAATAATTTGTTTCTTTACATAGAAATTTTTGATGAATATAATTGTGTAAGTGAGCAAAATCTACTAATGGCTTATTTATTAATGAAAGAATGAAAGATTTTGTGATTAGATTATATTTTATTTTTTAATATTTAGTAATTTGTCCTAGTTATTTATTATTATTTTATATTTTTTCTATGCAGGATCCTGAAAAATTAGTATCAACTATTGATTTCAGATATATGTAAGCACATTTGTTTTTTTACCACACTTAAAATCTATGTTTGTGATAACTTTAAACTTAAAAGACACCACTGAAAGTTGCACAAGAAAACAAGCTAATTGAAGAGGTGTGGTTTTCCTATAAATGATGTGCTTGTAACTAACTGTTTTTTTTATTTTTACAGGAGTTTACAGCTATTCTGAATATTCTTACCTAGATTACATTGATGGATTTTTTTGTACAGATGGTTTTTGTCTTAATTGTTATATTTTAAAGACTGGAAAAATATTAGGCATGTTAAACCATTTTTTGTTTGTATTTTCATTTTGGGCCACTAGATGGCAAAGTAGTTTGCATTTCTGTGGCATTTCATACACACATTTACATTTACTGCATTGCTGTAACTTAGTTTTTTCAGGAGTTTGTTTTGCTACACTGACCTGCAGATATTTTTGAGTTATGGAGATAATATAAATCTGTCTACTTTATACACATGCTAAATTTGTCATTATTTATATTTTCATTTGTTGTGTTGTTGTTAAACACTTAGTTTAGCCGTATTATGACTTGTAATTTTGCTTCTATATACCATTATTCTGAAACTATAGAGGTGATACCTATGTAATTAATAAAGATATGAAAATCATGTGGTCTTGGAAGTGATTCATAAAAGGAGATGGGCTAAAATAGGCTGTGAAGAGGGCATGTAAAAAAAAGATTTTCTTAGCGTTTTTCAACTGTGAGTATCTTAACAGTAGAAAAGTATTTCACAATAATTATAACAAGTGGCATGTTAATTTATTCACAACAAAACTAAGTTAAAATGTTCAAACTCTTTCAGATGCTTATTCAGCTGCAGGGACAATAAGCATAGCAGACCCGAAGTTCATTTGCTAATAAACACTGCCATTTTTAATTGTTGAATATCTAAGTAATTTCTGTAAGTGATTGGCAAAGAACTGCCATTTTTCAAGTGAGCCACCATTAATTTGAGTCTGCGAGATGATAGTAATTGGTTAAACCCTTAGATGTTTTGTTGAGTGCTATGGTTCATTCCTCTTTAGTTTATAATAAAAGTTGATGGCTACCACAGCTTGAATTAAGGTGCCATAAGAAAAAGATCTCGTGAACTTTCAACAGTTGATAATATGAGTGGCTCAAAAGTCCAGATCTGTTATTCAGGTGACAATCCTATGTGGATAATGTGCCAAAAAAAAATGGAAGTTCATTGTGAGTTTAAAGTTTTTAGTACAATATAGAGAATTGTAGTCATTGTTAAAAAAATAAAAATGACCTGTTACTCAAGAAAACATAATTGGCTTTATTTAATGCAATATTTTGTGATGCTTACCTCACAAAATAATGTATTCGGTTTAAATATTTTTTCATTATAAAAATGTTAGATATCTGAAGTATATGATATATATAATTTAGACTGACTGATAAGCTAATGTTTGATCATATTTTAGGTCAGATCTGCTAACAAAAGAAGAAGCAATAGGTAAGTATATTCAGTCAAATGAGTAATAATTGTTACATGTTATAACTTATCTCGGGTGAGTCTCCAATTTATTACACTGGGGAACACTCATTTTGTTGCATTTAAAAAAAAGACCTTTCTATAGTCAATTTGAGTGTGTTGATTTCAAATCTGAAGTCGGTTTTTGTCTGCAAGCTACAGATTTTATGCAATTTGACATTTTTATTTATTTTTTAATTTTTCGTTATTATAGGAAATTATAGGAATAGCTTATCAATTCGTTTGTGTATTTTATTCAGGTAGGAATTTGCGTTTGTAACTTTTGCGTTTGTACACTTCATCTGGACAATCTCGTTTAATGCTCCAGCAGTAGTCAGCCATCATACTTTTGTCCCAGCGCCCTTGGTAGCGTTCTTCCATGACCTTTAGGTCTTGGTGGAATCGTTCTCCTTGTTCGTCACTCACAGCCCCCAGGTTGTCAGGGAACTTATCAAGGTGGCTGTTCAAAAAATGAAGCTTGATGCTCATGTTGCACCCGAGATCACGAAAAGCGAGAGAGCATTCTGTTCACAAGTTCACTGTAGTTCTCCACTTTATTGTTTCCAAGGAAGTTCTGAACGACTGCCACAAAGGATAACCATGCTGCCTTTTCTAAAGCGGTCATCTTAGCAACAAACTGATCATCACGAATTAGGGTTCGAATCTGTGGGCCATCAAACACGACTGCTTTGATCTTCTCAAATGATAACCCTGGTAAAGCTGTGATGATGTGTTGGAAACATTCACCTTCGGTTTCCAGTGCCTTGACAAATTGCTTCATCAAACCTAATTTGATGTGAAGAGGAGGAAAGATGATCTTATCTCTGCTTACAATTGGGTCTTGTATGATATTTGGCATGCCTGCTTCAAGGGTGTCATGAATAGGCCAGTCCTTCTAGACCCAATGTCTGTCTCGTGCTCGGCTGTCCCACATACAGAGGAAACATGGAAACCTGGTGAAACCTTTCTGTTGTCCAAGAAGAAAGTTGACCATCTTTAAGTCTACACAAATGATCCAATTGTGCTCATGATATTTTAATAAGTCCATGACCATTCTCATATCATCATAGTCTTCCCAAAAATGCACTGAGTGACCGACAGGTACTGCTCCATAAACATTCCCATTATGTAAAGAACACACTTTAGACTGCGTTTTGAACTGTCTAAAAAGAGTCTCCATTCAGCATGACTATAGTAAGGTACACCCAGTTCTTTGAGAAGCCCTTGGATGTCATGGCAGTAAACAAACTGTCTGTCTTCTGAAAAGAAGGTCACAAAAAGCTGGTCACGCTTTCTGAAATATGATACTTTAACAGAGTGATCAACAAGATTTCTGCCTTGTAATCTTGATGCCAAAAACTCTGCTGCTTTCTTTGAAAGACCTAAATACCGCACTAAATCATTCAGTTCAGCCTGGGGAAGAGGCTTGGGGACGGGGAAAGGTTCAGTATCTGAAGAACAGTTCTCCGATTGTGTACACTTTTCTGACAATTCACTGTCACAGCTGTCTTGTTCGTTTGTATCATGTTCAATGTCTTTTTCGTCCAATGAAGGCAAGCCTTTGAAAACTGGAACAGGAACTTCTTCAGAGTGCGGAGCAGGCCGAATAGCTGAGGGAATGTTCGGATACGTAATCTTATGTCGGTTTTTCTTCCCAACACCTGTTGTGTTTACCATGCAGAAATAACAGTCAGTTACATGGTTGGTGGGTTCGTGCCAAATCATTGGAACACCAAAAGGCAGACCATTGCGTTTTCCTTTAGTCCAGTCTCGAAGCATTTCCTCACAATTGTGGCACACAACATGAGGAGCCCATTGCTTGTCTTGATCACCAAGATGAACTTCAAAATATGCCTTGTAGGCACGCTTGACGAACGAGGATATGTTACGTCTCTGACGATTGAGTGTGTAGCATCCACATATGTAGCAGAAGGCATCAGGCTTGTTTCTGCAATGATATCTATTTTTGGAAGCCATGTTTGATCTGAAACAAAAGAAGAATGATCAAAATATTAGAAGCTATCTATATATATGGACGTGAAAATGCTTATACATGGTTTACACAAGTTCACATTTGTACAATTTCATTAACCTCAAATTGCATACAAACTAGAGCTTGTAGAGAAAAACTAATTTCAGATTTGAAATCAGTGCCTAAAACACCTTCAGAATCAGTTAAAATATCCAATGCAACTCAAAGTTACTGAAAAAGTGTTCCCCAGTGTTATGTTACATATTACGATTTCAAATACCCAGAAATTTTAATTTGGAAGTTAATTGAATGTCAATATGTGTCAAATATATGATATGATATTTGTCAACAAGATTGATACACACAGTTTTCTTTCTTAACATAAAAATTTTAGTAAACAGCAACACAACTTATGATGGTTATTACAAATAATGATTTATATACAAAAGTTGTACAAGCTTACAAACAGTACTGAGTGTACTATCTACTTTGTAACTGAATAATTTATCAACTGTTCAAGATGAATGAATTCTGTGTTTGTATTGGTACAGTTCACTTAGTGAGTAAGCTATATTTTGCTACTTACATACAAGATTTTCACAGATAAACATACGTAATGTTTTTGTAGAAATATTAGTGTCTGAAGTTAAGCAGTTTGTAATGTATGAAATCTATAAATGTTCTTGGTCAAATATGTATTGTTTTATGATTAATAAGTATTTGTCATGAGTTTTATAGTGTAGCAAACCAACAGTATTTTGAAAACTATCTCTTGGTACGTTGATTTATAAACTAGGCAAAGTTCTCAAAAATTCAGTTAGAAACAGTGTAAAACATATTGTTGATTTGTATACTCAAATCTTTTAGAAATTTAGAGAACAGACAGAACTTTTACAATACAAACATAACAATAGAAGTTACATGCATTCCTGAATATATACTAAACTGAAACAAACACAGATATTGAAATAAAGATATAATATTAAATTCATTACATAATATAAACTAATTTTTGTTTGGTAATTTCTCCAACAACTTAACCATTGATATTTTAACTTCTCCTTTGTAATGGACTACCAGACAAAGGTACCCACATTCAAACACAAGCTTCATTTTTTATTTCTTAAAACTATAATGATGATAATTTCTGTTTTGATGTTTGTTATTTTGAAACAGTAGTTTGATGACAAGGATGGTTATGGACTTTTTTTAAAATCTTGGAAGCACTGAATCCTCTGGATGATACTTCATTTCCCATTTTCTCCCTCATCCAAAAGGATCAGGGTTTTCAACACAATTGAGGTACATAATCCTTGTCATTAACTGTGTAATTTTTGCTGATATTCTGCAATATTCATATCACCCTGATGAGTTACAGTGAGTCTGATCATTCATGCATAAAAACATGCTGTTTATGTGGATTAAACAGACTGTTTATGCTGATTTTTTTCTCTAGATGATGAAAGTAGAAGTTACCAAAACATGTAAAGTCATTTTTAAAAAAGATGTATTTTGTAATGTAAATATTTTATTTTAAAACAAAGCTTATTGATATTGTTTCCCTATTGATATTTTACATTTTAGAAGGTTTAAGCAACAGATATGCTGGTTACATAACAAAAAGTACTGTCGTTAACTTTGTAGTTTCTGCTGATGACATGGCCAATCATCAACCTAGTCAGTTGGAATCTGATTTGAAAATTATCAAATATGATTTTCATATCTCATCGTACGCTATTACATTCATATATAAGTTTCAGAAAGTGGATAAATTCCAAATTTTTACACCTGATCCCTGTCATATTAATGCCTCTGACTTTTTTTTTTAACACAAAATCTCTCCCTCAACCAAAGTTAGCTCTCTTTCACTAATTTATGTGTGGGATCAAGTTAATTTTTGAGGGAAAAGTGTTATGATAGAACCACACTGAATATTATACAGAAAATGGTAAAACAATGATATATATATATGTTGGGGGAGCCAACATTTTTAGCTAAGTGTCCTTTCTTTGGTACCATAAATATGATATTAAGTTTTATGGATATGATTTTATAATGTATCATTTATTATAAGAAAAAAAATCAATAGAATAATTTACATTAGACTAAACTATAACAGTTACTAACTTTAATGTTCTGGCAGTTTTTGAATAATTCTGTATGATTTTGGAAAACATGATATATATTTCTTTATCTGTGTGTTTTATTTGATGTTTTTAATTAGCTGCTTTTTACATATTTTTTCAGAAATTTTAAGAAGAAATGAACCTTTAAAAATGTTAAATGGTAAGTGTCAAACATTGCATTCCATTTTGAATAACAGCCATGAAGGAGAGAATATTAAATGCTCAGTTTTTCTTAAAAACAGTTGAACAATCAAAATGGAAATGAACATCACATCATAGATAATGTTAAAATGATATTATGAAGAAAAAGATTGTGGTTTTGTGTTTGTTACTATTATTTAAATGGGATCCTGGATGCCCAAGACACTTACTATTCAAATAATCCTAACAAAAATATTGCATTTCTTTTCATAATTTCAAATTTCATGTTAAATTTGAATTTGATATTATGGCATTTGCAAAAATGATTTTTCTTGACTTTATTTTATGTAAAGTTGAAACTGCATTTCTTTTTTGTACAATATATATTGTACACAGATTTAGTTAGACCCTTTCAGTTGGCTTGATTACATATATTTGCTTTACACTGTGGTGTTTTAAGTTGCTTCTTAATTGGTTGAACAGTTATAAGCTGAATGTATAATAATAATAATAAAATTTAAGATTTTTTTTTAATGCATTTGAGCTGTAATTTGTTCTTGTCCATTTTAACACCAGTAAGAAAATTGTGTTTATTGGGAGCATTATGATTTGACAACTGCACTTAAGACTGAAGGCTACAACCCTAAAATTTCATATTTATAACTCATTTAATTTAAATAACATTTATATTCTCTTATTGGGATGCTCATTTTGTTTTGATCCATTTTTATTAATTTTTCAGAACATAAAGTTTTGCAGTCAGGAATTCGAGCTTACACCAACCGGTGTTGGATGGATTGGATTTGATGACAATAAAATTCGTAAGGTAAGTCTACTGAAAGTTACGATATATAGTTGGATGCTGATCGTGAAAATTATACTAATGTTTGTGTTGTTCTATTTGTAAGTTTTTAATACAACAGTTGGGGTTCCAATGTCTTCAGAGGTTTTGCAGTAAGTTTTACCATAAAGAGGAGTTAATCTTTTTTTAAAGTTTGCTAATATTCCTTCCCTTTAATAATCTAATTTCAGAACATATTTATGTTTCATTGACTTGTTGTCTTAACAAGTAAAACAACTGTTTTTTTGTTTTTGTTTTTTTTATCATGTAGCAAACATGTTGAGCTGGTATAGATAGCTTAGTTGGAATTGGCCCATCATTAATATTAGGCTTAAATGTGATTTTAGTATCATCACAAGAAGTACTGTGCTTTAAATATTTTTCATATTCTGTTAGTGGGTGAGGAAGGAAAATGTTTTATAATTAAACAATTTTTATTTACACAAAACTTAAATGTGGTTAATATTGTTACAGAGACATATAAGATCAGCATTGTGTTTCATCGTAGCTGTTACTAACCAATACTTCTTCATGTATGAGAGAAAAAAACAAGATTAGTTTAGTGTTCACCAGGGGTCACCAAACTTTTTTCACAGGGGCCAGATTACTTGGGAAATGAGAAGCACAGGCCACATGATCATTATGTTCAATACTCATAAGATAGAATGAAAGCTCTCTGTAAAAGACTTAACACTAAGTTTAGGATGCCACATTAGCAATGTGGGAGTAGCATGCAATACACACATATAATAAAAAAACAAACAGAAATACAACCAACATTTTTATTTACCAAAAGGTTATCAAAGAAGGTGACATTAGCAAAAACAATTGTCACATCGCACATAGTGAGTACATACCTGAATTTCACTAAGTCACAAAAACGTTAGTGAGATTTATGAAATTGGCATTTGGCTTTCAAAATATCATTAATGTTTGGTTTTGAAATGCTGCATCAGATCATTAGAATTGCTTTCAAATGTTCATCAGTCAACTTTGATTGATGTACAGACTTCACACACTTCATTTTTGAAAATGCTTGTTTACAGACATAAGTTGTTCCGAACACTGATGCCATACCAGACGCGAACTGCTTCAGCTTTGGAAAATCATCTTCAGGTATGCAGCTGTAAAATTCAATAAGTTGCCCCTCTCTGTGTTTTGCTTTCAACAAGTCATTTCCTTGCAAATCGATGACCTCCAGCTGAAGTTCCACTGGCACATCATCAATGACACAATCAAAAGGATTCTGAAAAAGGAGAATGTCACTTTTGATTCTGTCGAGATCTGAAAATCTCTTTAAAAAATGTTTATTTAAATCACCAGTAATCTTTTTCTGAAACTCCAGGTTGACATCTTCTGTGATTCCAGCATGAAACTCATTGAAACACTGAAAATGAGAGAGGTTTCCTCCTTCCTAATGTGCTTCAAACAACGACTGCTTTCTCTAAAATCCTTTTATGATTCTATAAAGATCACAGACAAGGTTATTCTTCCCCTGAAGTTTCAAGTTCAATTCATTCATGTGGGATGTGATGTCAACCAAAAATGACAACTGTGACAACCAGGTTGGATCCGATAGAAGTGGATCGGCTCTATCTTTCTCGATAAGAAATATATCTATTTCTCTTCTCAGCTCATAAAAATGAGACAAGACTTTACCACAGCTGAGCCACCTCACCACCGTGTGATAAGGCGAGTCACAGAAATCTGAATTAATTTCTTAAAGAAACGCCTTGAACTGGCGATGATTAAGTGCATGACCCCGAATGAAATTCACTGCAGAAATGACTTGTTTCAGTATGCAAGAAGTATCAAAGTCTTTTCCGCAGAGTGCTTGCTGATGTATGATGGCAGTGTATGAACAGAGTGCTTGGGAGTTGAAGATCTTCCAACTGTTTCCTGATCAGCCTCATCAGACCCTTCTTTACTCCAGCCATGTTTTTTCCTCTATCAACTGTTACACCTCTAAGCTGATTCCACTGAAGGTTATAGTCTTGCAAAGTTTTATGCATTTCCATGGAAATGTCTTCTCCAGTTGTTCTGTGCATGCTGCAAACTGATGCCAACTCTTCTGTGATTTGAAAGTCCAAATTAACTCCACAAATGAACACAAGAAGTTGTGACGTACTCAAGAGATCAGTAGACTCATCCAGTGCCAGAGAATACCATAGGAAGTTTCTAGCTTTTTGGCATATCTGTAATGCGATGTTCTCTCCAAGTTTTTCTGCTCTCCATACAACTGAAGTTCCTGAAAGGCTGATACTTTCAAAGAAATTGGCTTTTTCAGGACACAGCTCATTTGCTGTTTCAATCATACACCCTTTGATGAAGTTCCCTTCAGTGAAAGGTTTTCCTCGCTCTGCCATCCTATGCACTATTTTGTAACTTGTATGAGTGGCAGATTCATTTTCAGCAAACTTTCTCGTGAAGAGATTCTTTTGATATTCAAAAACACGTTTCATGGATTCAGATTTCTCTGAACAGAACTTTCCTGAAAATTTCAAATATGTTGATAGATGTTTTGTTTCATAGGGATGCCGAAAATTGTACTCTTTCAAAACGGCAACACTTTTGGTGCATGTCACACAAGTAGCCTTTTGGTTTTTTGTTTCCACAAAGAAGTACTTTTCTCCCCATTCTTCATTGAAAGCACGACACTCAGAGTCCACTTTTGTTCTTTTAAAAGTCACCATAACGATGGGTGAAACAAAACAGGATCTGAAAATGAAAAACTCAGAATGCTGTGAGAAAAGTATTTTACTGGTCCAAGAACGCACAAACAAAATATATTGAAACGTACATTTGCTACGACACTTACCTAAAAACGAGTTACGAAAAGCTCAATAACCTACTACAAAGAGAAATGAGCTTGCTGAAACAGTAACCCTAGGCCACTGAATTTACAAGACGAGTCAATAGGAAGAGGGTTAAGTCTGTACTTGTTTTCGAAATCCTAATGCTTTCATAGATACATGCCTCGATATGAATAAACGGCCAGCAAGGATGAAAGAAGAATTTTCCTATTAGTTAAAAATACACGTGACAGCCTTGTTTCTTTTTATCATAATGTCTTGTGTTTGCCAGCTTAAAGTGACCATTGGTGTGATTTATTTTGTTATGACAGTCGGACATTTTTATGTCACTTTCCAAGTGGCTAGCTGCTGGCGGGTTGGACAAAATGACCTCGAGGGCCATATCCAGCCCGCGGGCCGTAGTTTGGTGACTCCTGGTCTACACAGATACTTTTATCTTTTGTGTATATATATATATACACAAGATGAAAAAATGTGACTATTCCCTGACACAGCTGTCATAGTTATGTTTGTGATAGAAAATTCATCAGAGAGCATAGATTGGTCCTATGGTAGAGCTCTGGATTTCAGCACTATGGCAGGTTGGGTTTGAGTTTGTAGTGTATAAAACCCCAACACAGTTGCTAATGCAATATAAAAGTGACAATCAATCCTTTGAGTGGATGGTAGGTTGCTGCTGAGTGGCTGCCTTCCCTCTATTAAGTTGTTCAAAATTATGGACGACAACAAACAATCTTAATAACTTAGTCATAAATACAAAAACAAAACAAAAAAAAACACCTTCTTCAACACATATTCTAACCAGTATTGTTAGTATTTATTCCAATATTTATATGGTTATACATTAAATGATTTATAGATATAAAACCAACATCTGCAATTTTATTAGAGTTTTAGCCTTCTGTATTAAGTGGTAAATCATAATGCTCATAATAAATATGATTTTTTTTTCTCCCCGTTGTTTAGAAAAGTCCTATGTGTAGAGCTTTAGTTTTAGAACCTTTCAAAAAAGAAAATCTAAGTTCATAAACTAATCCTGAAATCCGTTTTCTATGGCCTTTCGAACCCCAACCAAAATGATACAGTAATATTTTGTATGTGTATGTAATGTATACTCTCATATAACAGGTTTGTCTTCTTACTATGCTCATGGTTTTATTTTTGTCCTTATCATTAAATGTAGTATGTATTTTGATACTGTTATATATTTCTTTAACTTGTTTTATTTCATTTCCAGCTGTGCAAAGAAAATCTAAGTGCAGGTTTTACTAGGTAGGTTATGCAACCATCTCAAATCTTACATAATATTTTATGTTATTCTTACTTATATAAAACTCTTAAACTTTTCTACTTTAGCCTGTAGCATTCCTTCAGTTTGCTTGTTTAACAAGCATTTGGCAGAATGGCTGGTATGGGGTATTAATACTTTTATTAATAAAGCAAAGAACAACATTCTGACCTTCCGAGGTAATCTTGAGGTTAACAAAGAGAGAGTTTGCAAACTCAATAAAAGTGTTGACATGAAGATGACCGAGGAAGGTCAAATGATGTTCTCTGCTTTATTAGTAAAAGTGTTAATACCCATACCAGTCGTTCTGAGATGCATTTTTACTTCAAGTATGTTTCTCGTCGTCAAGAAGCATTTGGCAGGTTATGTGTTGTCCATTACTGTGTTGAATGTTTACTACATGAAGATGTAGCTTCTAGTAACTTTTAACTTCATTTTCATCTTAACATTTTTCTTTATTTGTCACTATTTTTAATTTTATATAGCTGTTATTGAGAAAAGGTTGAATTTTAGTTTGGTTCTAAGCAGGTAGATTGTTTTGAAAGATAATATTAATTATGGAGTAGAAACTGTGATAAGCATAACTTTAAAAAAAAAATGACAGGAAATTCTTGTGCACAGTAAGTGTAACTTTGAAAGTGTAAGCTTTGTAACAGAGGGATTTACTGTGGTAATGTATTGCTTCAAAAGATAAACATAGATTAATACTAGTTATGGATAAGAATGTACAATAATTTGTAACAAGTTTTTTTGTTGCTGTTTTCTTTTAAGCTTCAAACTGAAGGTAGGTTTAGACCTAGAGCAGGACAAAAGGAGACTAAGTTTAGTCAGGAAAGAAATTGGACCTGAAAACAAATTGGTAAGCTTTAACTGAACATGTTATTATAATAATTTGATTAACCCTCTCATTATTGATCAAGTGAAATCCACCCCACTCGTAACCATGAAGGTACCAGTGAGAGTAATTATGCCATGATTTTTTTATCGTGTATGCACATGTTTACAAAATTTTGCAGGTTATTAGTAAATATTACAAGGCTTTCGTACGCAAAGTATCAGATTTTTAAATTAAATATTAAGATATTTTAATTAAAGCATTTCTTGTTTGTTTTGTTTTTTCAGAATGTTGACTAGGTACTATGCAGAGTAATTTTTTTCAGATTAAAATGTTTTTATTTAAAACATTTTTAAATTTCACTTGTATAATCATTAAAACCTCTAGGTAATTATCAGATGTTTTTAAAGAAAACCTTTGTATTTCGTCTGTTATTTTCACTATCAGATCGAAATCTCTATACGTAGTCAATAAAAAATTCAAAAGTAAATATAAAGTATGCCTTTTTTCTTTCTAGAATTACTACAGATTATAACTTGAAAACACAAATGTTTAATATAAATAGCTTAAATGACATAACATTGTACATTTATATGCACCTATTATTTTTATTATATTAACCTTTCAGCCATTGCTGCCTGAGATAGAAATTACAATGACAAGGCATATCCAAGAATATAAATGTGACCTTTAGTCTTGGCTGTATTTTAGTGAACTAGTATTTTGTAAAATGCAGTCACATTTTAGTTATGGTATATATACATTATTGCTATTTAAAAAAGAATTTAAACTTATTTTTCTTAAAATATAGAACTGTAAATAAATAATTGAATTAACGATTATCTCTTCTAATTATCACCTTTGCACTTTACTGCTGCTTGTTCAATGTTGTTAGGCCTTATGAAATTTTGCAGAAGGCAAATATTAAATGAAATAATTTTTTTCAAGTTATACATTTGAATTACTGTATAAGTACAATAAAAATATAACTTGTCAAACTTGAATCAGTACATCAGTGATATCTCATCATTTATGAAAGATAAGAGATTTTTATTTTATATTCTAGCTTTTAAATATCAGTAATTTCAGTTCCTTATTTATACAAAACTGTAGACTTTGTATTTTGATATCACAAACATTTAATTTGAACCATTGCTGCATTCACTATACCACATAATGCACAAAATAGTGTATTTTCTAAATATTTATTCTTAATTTAAGAAACTAAATAATTTAGAATATGAAAATTTGTATTATAACATACAGTTTGATACATAATGTAATGACATAAATTCCTAAAATAGTAGTTGAATAAAATTTTGAATGCATGTCAACAAATGTGATGACATGGCCTTTGACCCACGACCTATTGATATAAGGTTAATATGTGTTTTAGCATAGTATAAAATGTTTGATGTGAATAATAATCATGATTTTGAAAGTTTTTAAATGTATAATATCCATGTGAAATATTTTTATAAAACTTGTGACAATGGAATGTGTTTGTCAGGACAGCTGGTATGGGTATTAACACTTACTAATAAAACAGAGAAGAGTGTTTCAACCTTCTTAGGTTTTTTTTACTTGGATCTAGCTTCATCTACTGTCACTTAATATAAGAGCTTTATCAATTACTTTTAATTTTTATTCTTTTAAATATGAGAAAGTTTTGATGCCCCAGTGCTATCTGGCCTTCTTCAAACATTTAGTTTTTCATTCCAAACAGCTTTTTCACTTTTACAACTTGGATATTAGGGTGATATTAAATTATTCGTTTCAGCAACTATTTTGTACAACCTTCTGTGGCCATTTTGACAACATCTGTTAGATTATAAGGAGTGAATATTTTTGTCCTCCCCTTGTCTCTCTACTCTCTAATGTCCCTTACCTCTTTTTTTCTCAGTGGATCTCACTGTGTGGCTAGCATTGTCCAGACAGGTGTATTTTGTTGATACAATTCTACAGTAGCAACCAATTTAATTATACTAAAAACAGACTACTTACTACTTGCCAACAGACTCTGTAAAAATGAGGTATCCCACAAGCCCATCTAAGAGCTTACCAGATGGTGTTAAGATATTATGCTGCTTTTAAAACTTTAGTTCACCTAATGCACTTTTCCACAGCATCATTCCTTAAACTTCTTGAGGTGCCTTACTCCCCACTCCCCCAGATTCTACTTGGGGAGCTAGTGAATCCTTACCATGCCTAGTTTCAAGTCACTTATGTGGTGGACAAAGGCTTTTCTTCCAAAGTGTTTAAGTGTCTTCCTTCACTCTTGGAGAAGAAGAGGCTACTGTTTATGATCCAATATCCCAAGCCACCAACATGGGATTTAGGGATCAATACCCCTTAATTCCAACCCTGAGTTGTGGAACCTATGCTATTTCATTTGGGCTGTCCTTTAATGGTGATTATTCATGTACTATTCCACCATTGATGCAGAGACTAAGTTCTGGGTGAAGAGCATATTTGTCCTGGTTGTAGAACAGCTTGGATACCACTTTTATCTTGGTATACACCTGATTTATGCAGATGCTTTCTGTTTGAATAATGTCCTCACTGGTCCTTACACCTTCTCAATGTGGTATTTTGGATACAAGTTTCAGTGGATGGTATGTTTTGGAAGTTACCCATTTTCCAAAATTGAAAATGCGTTTCTGATAATTTCTCCATTGACACTTTTCCTCTCAATAAGAGCCAGTGTTTATTCTTGGATGTTGTCAGTCTCAAATGAGTGATAAAATTATCTGAATGAAGTGCTTATATACAGTACCATGCTAGAGGGTTCATTGACATAGGTGGAGAGTAGATCATCAAGGGTAGTTGAATGGGGTATAAAAGTTTGGAGCAAGTGAGAAAAAACAGACCAATACTTAGGTGGGTAAAGCTGAAATCCTGAAATATCATTGGAAATACATTTTTAATTGAGGAAAATGTTAACATTTTCTATAGCAGAAGGTACTGTTTTCAAATTTTTGTAAACTTGCTTTGTTAGGGGATGTTGAAATCTTTCAACATGGGCTTTGTTGATTTGATCAACCATGTGATCTCTTACTAAACTGTTTTGTGACAAACTTGGTATAAAGTACACTATTTCTTTTACACATTTGCACATGTTAACTATTTATACTATAAACCTTACAAAATTTGTCAGAATTTCAGAAAGTATTATGTCTTTCACATACAGAAAATCATGTATGTTTTTAATTAACTGAAAAAAAAAAGAAGATTCATTTGTAAATTTATTGAGTATTTTTTTACTAATCCAAGTGCAAAGTTATTTTATTACACTATCAAATTATATTACCAACTATGCAGAGCTGCTTGCATGTATGCCTTGTGAAACATATTAAGTTATTATTACATTCATTTCACCTAATCTAATCTTAATTTATCTAAAGAGATCCCTCATTTTACATTTTAGTTATTTTTATAATTATAAACACAAAAAACAAGAAATAAAAGACTTTCTGGGGTCATAATTATTTTTCCTGTGGGAATGAAGCTTGTAGTAATAGAGAAAATAATATAATTCTCTGTTGAGGAAACAACATAATATAACACATCATTTGATAGATGAAACCTTGGCTTTCTATAGGTTATACATACACACTTTTCCTCTCAATAAGAGCCAGTGCTAATACTGGATGAGGTGCTAAAATACAGTACCAGGCTAGAGGGTTCATTGACAATGTCCTTTAGACCCTTTTTAAGTACACAACAGGTAATTAATTATAATGAGAGAACTTAGCATAAACAGGTGGGTGTGGTAATAGGAATCTGATTTTCTATTTAAAGGCTTTGTAACCAAATATAATTGAAGGATATAAAAATTTTGGTTTGTCTGAGCAATAATAATTTTATACCAATTAATTTGTTACATTTTTTTCTTACTGGAGGGGTGGCAGATACAATAGAGAAGAGGAGTGGCTAAAAAAAATGTTACATTTCTTGTACTAGATGAAATTCAGGATTTTTTGAAATATTGTTTTATAAAAATAAGAATTTAAAACTTGCATACCATTAGGATATGGATTAATTTATTCTATACTAATTGGTAGAACATAAATAAAAAGTAGTTAATTTAACTTTCAAATATAAGTCACTAAAACATCATGACATCTGCAGTAAAGTATATCTGCGCAGAGAGTTTAAAAGTGTTGAAAGTAGAAGTTTTATTAATTTCCATAATCTGTAACAATATACAACATAAACATTTTCAACAGCATCAGTCAGTTGGAACAACCTTGTTCCTGTGAAGCTACAATTGTAATGTTTAATATAATTCCAACTTTACTTAACATGTCTTTCTAAAATTTGGTGAGCTTTTAATGAACATTATAAGTGGTATACATATTAAAAAGTAAATTTTTAATAATATTTATACTATAGATTTCTCTATAATTTATTTACTGAGTTAATTTTAGTGAAAAGTGATTTGCAAGATAAGAATGAAAATATATATTTCTTTTCATTTTATGATTTTCATATTTCATTTGTAGTATTTCCAGAAATATCTAAATTTTATCAAAGGGTTTTTTTGCTAACTATTTATGTATCTTTTTTTTTTACTGAAACACTAAATGAAATCATATGTGTACAGTGTAAAACAAATTTTTAACTATGAAATAAAATCAATAATAATACCTTTATTTTTCAAGAATGATTGTAAATTGTGGAAAACAGTTGTAATTATCTATCTTAGCATTCTCAGCTGTATATCTTTTGTTTATAATATTGCACAATGTTTTTTAAACTCTTTTTAAGTACATGACAGGAAATTAATTATTATGAGAGAACTCAGTGTAAACAATTACATGATTAAGTTAAGCTGAACTGATTTTAGAAAATATTTTTATTTAATTTTTCTTTTACCTTTTATGTTTTAATGTAATAAATTGCTAATTTTAACATTTTAGTTACTTTTATGAAATATATATGAATAACTGAAAAATATACATAAAAAATAGAAACATTTTGTAGTATTATTAAAGTTGAAGCTTTTCTCATTAATTGTACTCAGGAGCATACTTTTTTAGCAGTTGTTTTTTCATGCTATGTTGGTTCTTCACAAAGTAATGTTTCTTTTAAAATATGTATTTTAGAATACAAAATATTGAGCATTGCAATGTAATGTCTAAAACTACAATAATTTTAGCTGTGTATGTGTGTGTCTATATATGTAGGTTAAAAAATTATGCTTGTTCATTGAAACAGAATTAAAACAGTGAAATTGAGGTTAAATATGCCCCTAATGGTGCCAAACTTAAATAACAATATAAGAAATCTTGTAAAAACCTTCTCTTTTTATTTGTTGTAAGTAATCTAATAACAATATCAAATGGACTTATTGACATTTTTTTGAAAGAGAAAAAGGGTGCATCAGGTTGGCTTGATGAAAAGACTGGAGATTCTAAATTTATATTCTCTTGTCAATATCTGTAATATGCATGTGTTTTTAATAATGTGGACACTCGTAAAATTGTATAAGGAAACAAAAAAATCTAAAATGAGCAGTTTGGAATACAGGTGCATCATACAACATAGAAGTGAAGTTTGAAAATTCGTTTTATATTTCATCTTGAAATTAAGATATTATAACTTATAGATAATATTAAAATGTAAATTATAACTAAGTTTTGATGCCAAGTTGATCCTGCATTTGTAATTGAATCTATGTTTATTGATTAAAATGGTTTAATTAAATTTTGAGTGTAACATAACACAGAGATATGAAGTTTAATAATTTATTATTTTGTTTTGAAATTAAGACACTAAAGTTCAGATAATATGAACATTTAAATTCTAAATTTAAGTTTTGATACTGAGCTTATTGGCATTCATTGATAATAATGTTGTTTAATTAAATTTTGGATACAACTCTGAAAAGGGTGTGAAGTGTGCACTTTGACCCTGCAGTGTAGGTATGAATAATTAACTTGATTTTAATTTACACAATGAAAATTATTCTAAGGATTTGAACCCTAAATTACTTGAAATATTACATGTGACAGTTGGTCAAATTTTTTTAAGTTATGCTTTAATCCTATTATATCAAATGTGAATCAAAAGTTAGTTTAAAAATGTGGCTTCAGCGTTTTTGTCATTCACACTGGATGGTAAAGCAACATGGATACACAATTGTTTATAATTCATGTATCAAAGACCTAAAGGATTTTTTATTTTTATTTCAGATTCATGGTCACCTTTTTTATGTTCTTGTATTGTTATGTTTATCAGCTATGAAAACATTTTATCTTTTTAAACAGTATTTGTGGTGTATACTTCTAAGCAGTAGTATGTGAATGCTCTTTCTTTCTAGATGGTGGATGCTAATCAATGTTGGGAAGTTCCAGAAGCTATTGATTGGATGAAGGAATTGGCAGAGTATAAACCATTATGGATTGAAGAACCCACTAGCCCTGATGACATTCTTGGTCATGCCACTATTGCTAAGGTCAGCAAGTTTTATTCTAAATTTCTCAAGATCCAAATCTTGAAAGTAATGTTTAAAATCTTGATATAATGCTTCACCCAAGAATTAATGACTTGTTTATTTATTATTTTAAAATACAGAATGGGTCCAAGATATTATATCTTTTTTAAGTAATTATTTGTTTTTCATTGTTTTAAAGAACTGACTTAAACAGTTGTGTAAAATATCTCATTTTCTATATAAAATATACAGGAAATCCTGCCACTAATTAATGGAATTAAGTGCAGTATTTACAGAATTTTTGTTTAATCCTTTCACAATGGCCTCAGTATAATATACACAAGCTCATCTACACACTTGCACACATTAAGTATTTGCACTATAACTTTTGATACAGTGTGTGTATCGTTCTAAAATTTGGTAGACTTTTAGTAAAGTTTTAAATTAAATATATTTACTAGAGATCTGTTTGGGAAAATAAAGTGTGTATTGTCACTAGTCTGCATGCAAAGTGATTTCATATTACAATTAAAAAAAAACTATTTTTCATCCCAAAAACTTCAGTTGCTATTTGTGTCATCTCTTCAAACCTCCTAAATACATTTCAACTGTTTGTTTTCAGCAAGACTCTATGTTATTTTCTGTACTCAAACTATGTGGTGTCTGTCATTTGACCAACCTTGTAACCATTATACTAAATTAGGAAATATAAATTATGTATTTTTCATGCTAGAATGATTGCATATTATAACAGTAAAATACAAATGTTTAGTCTAAATACCTTAAGTCTCATAATGATATGTATGAATATGTATATATTTATTATTTTTTATTATATTGATCTTCCAGTCATGTTTACCTAATGAAGAATTGCATTGATGTGATGCATGTGCACACAGGTTATGTATCCAGTAATATGAAACTGACCATTAGTCTTCCCTGTCTTGGCTATGTTTTAGTGGACTAGCATTTTGTAATATACACTCACATTTCAATTATTATACATTATATATATGTACTTAGAAATAAATTATTAAATTATTTTTCTTACAATATAGACCAATAAATCAAGAAGTAAAGCAAATAGTTATCTACTCTTGCTATAACCTTTGTATTCAGTTTCTGCTGGATATAAGTTGCTGAGCCTTTTAAAATTTCACACATGGAGGATATCAAACAAATATTTTTAGGTGTCATGTATGCAATTCAATAACCAAAAAAATCATAAGTAATAACATTGATACCACAGAATTCCAATATAATTTATCAAGCTTAGCAACTAAGATGAATTTAGATTTTAAAAAATATGGAACTTCAAGCAGACTAAATACATAACCTTCCTCCTTGAGAACTTGGATCAAAAGCTTTTCCAAAAATTAAAATGGCTGAGAAAATCACTCTGGGAGCATTCTAAGCTGTTGATTGATTATTTACATGTCATATAAGAAACCATTTCAAAAAATGGAAAGAGTTGAATGAGGCCACCATGTTTGATTCAGTACATAAGCCATATCTCACCAAAATAAAAAAATATGAGGCACTTATTTTGTATTTGAATAAACCCGTATATAATATTAAAATTAGAATTATAATCTGCAATTTGATTCCAAACTTATTGAAACAAATTCATAAAATAGTAATTTAATAAAATTTTGAATGCAAGTCAACAGACATGATGATGTGGGCTTTGAACTCTGACCCCTGTGATCTGTTGTGAAAGGGTTAAATGTTTTTCACATGGCTCATATGTAAATGGATTTTGTAACAATTCAGTGCATGGGCCATAAGCAATTTATTGTAGAATTGAGTGAAGAATGTGTATTTAAAAAGCCTGTTGGTTTCATATTGATCCTGTATTAATAATTGGAAGTTGGTGTTTATCAAAGTGGATTTTAAAAGAAACATTTAGTGTATTCACTGTTATTAATCAATAAAAATTAAATTATCTTTCAACTTCTTGTGCATTGTGCTAACTTTTCCTGTACTGATGATCAATAAATCTATTATGGACATTTGTATATTTATATATTTGTTTATATTTATCACAGATACATGTTAACATGTTACACCAAAATAGACAGCATTAATCATGTTTTATTTTGATGTGAATAATGTTTACATAAATAAATATTTAAGTATGATACAACAAAAGCCTTAAGCACGGACCTTAGTAATTTTTCCATAGTTTGCTAATACCTTGTACTGTCATATCATACTATTTTTTCTTCTGCTTTCTTGGAATTTGTAATCATTTCTGTGGTGTTTATGGTTACTTAAGCTGTACCAAGTAGAAGTATATCTTTTTTCATCTTTATACAAAGTGTATTACCTTGTATGAAAATGGTCTGGGAGTCCCAGTGAGTCATTGAAGTCTATTTTTCTCTCCTACAACTGTGCATCTTTACAACAGTCCACATTGTAATTCCCTTTGCAAAAGGCTGTGTTGTAAAGTTATTATGTTAAAAGCATAATACTGCTACTTACATGATTTTCGTATTGTATATAATGTAACAGGATGGTGATTTTCCCAGCACTAGTTTCAAAAGTCTGATTGCACAGCATTTCTTGGGTTCTGTATTTGGCAACTTGACTGGTATGTATTTATACTGAATAGCATGAATACCCATCTAATTCTCCAACTGCCTAAGATACGTGAATGTTGAACATAATTGTTCTGGAAGCAACTTGTGTAGACACAAGTTTTGATTTTGTTGCACTCTGTTGTCTGTAGCACTGGGACAGCTTTCACCACTGACCTTTGCTTATCATGGCTGAGATGTCTTTTTTAATGATCCTGTGATCCTCTAATTTGATCTGCAAACTTTTATTTTCCAGTGCCATTAAATATTTAGGGATATTCCCCACCTTGGAAATAAATTCTAAATTCCCAGTTTGAACACATATTTGTGATCTGAGTGTGTGACTTTCTTACATCAAGAAGTGATAAAGTTTCAGTGGCATCACATTATTTATATCAAACCAAACAATATCAAAATGTAGTCATGATTCACTTACTGATTTGCATATTTGAAGTCAAACATACACCACCCCTGGTGAGATCAAGAAATAGAAACTTTCTGATATTAAACAAGGTCCCTGTTATTAACTTAATGCACTTTTTTATATTTAAGACAAGCTCAATTTGTTAGCTTAATCACTGTAACAAGCTGGTTTGATTTGTTTTATCTGTTATTGTGATAATTTACGTTTAGGAACTGGAGATGTGTATAATGTTCACTTTATCTGTGTACTGCACATCACACGAGATTCTCGGGACATAAGGTTAAAGCATCTGAATATTGTACGTGGTGCACATACATTTATCTGATATCCTCTGATGCTCATGAACATGGCAGTAGAAACTGGTTACATGTGCATGTCAGTGATGGCAGGTTAAATTACTTTCATTCAAGAGAAAATATAAACCTAGGACAAATAAGAGAAATTTTCATATTAATTCTTTATATTTTCATTACTTGAGTAAGTTATCAAATGAGTGTTCCTGTAAAAAGTGTTAAGTGATCTAAAACAGAAAAAGGGTTAAATATCTGCCATTTTTTTATTTTTCCAACACTGGCCTAAGATGGATGACAAGAATTGTAGAGCAACGTAAAATTTTGAAAACAGTCTGTGAAATACTTTCTTACACTTTATAAAACATATGAATAGTGTGTATTAATAATTCCTCTTACCTAGTTTAATGATTTGTTAAATTTTTGCAACAATAGTTTCTGCAAACTAAAGCAGTTGTTTTTATCATACAACAGGAGAGTTCAACAATTTGTTTCATTCTCAAATATAATTACTAATATATGAGGAACTGCATTTATATAAAGTTCATGTTTGCTTGGTAAATTAGTACATGTATTCTCCACCAATAAATAGAAAAGACATCAGGTTATCTGAAAAGAATGAAAGTTTTAGTAGAAAAATAAAATTGTTAATGTAAAGACTTTTTAATGTCTGATAAATGATTAGGCTTAGACTGTGTACAGGTGCTTGGATGAATTTCATCTCTTTCATAGTGCACAATGTTGTAAGTAGCTGTTTGTTGTCTTTACTAAATCAAAATATTGTTTTGGACACAATATTACCATGTCCAGTGATTGTTGTGTGCATATATTTTTTTATTTTGCATTAGTGTTTTAATTATGTTAGTTCATGTCATGAAAATCATATATTTGTTTCTTCACTTTGAAATTAATTTAGTAATTTTTTAACTTCTTGCTCTATATGATTCTGTTGTATTATCTTGAAGAATGTAACATTCAATAATAATTTGAGTTTTATTTAAAAATTGCATTGTTATAATTCCTTTCATTTATTTGTTTTTCTCTCCAGCGTTTGTAAGTTAATTTAGCAGTTTGGCAAGTAATTATATAACGTGTAAGAACTTGTTTGACACAGCTCAGAAAGAAAAATAATAAGCCACACTGAGTTATTTATAATTTTTCACATTATTAATTGTTAAGGTGTTAACAGAAAATTGTTTCTGTTTTTTTATAATTGTGTATTATGCCACAAGAATAAACAAACTTATGTCTTGTCATTATTCTGATTAAATGAAACTTATCATGAAATCAAGTAATTATAACTTATATTTAAGGTGTAACTAGAAAAGATGCCTTTTATTTTATTAACCATGTTTCTGTATAACTTTTGAACTTAACCTGCTTCTTTGAATGTCAATATTATTTTAAATTTCAAAAATTACCTTGCTTTTTTATATATACTGTATATATATAATGCAGGAATTAAATCCTCTCGGCATCGGAGTAGCCACTGGAGAACACTGTCATAACAGGGTAATGTTCAAACAGTTTTTGAAGAGTGGAGGGATGCAGTTTTGTCAGATTGACTGTTGTCGACTTGGAGGTGTAAATGAAGTACTTGCAGTGTACTTGATGGCTGCTAAACTTGGAAGTAAGAATTATGTAATGTCTTAATTGTAAAATGAACTGATAAACAAAAAAGTGTAACTATGGGATTTTAGTAAGAAGACATCCATGTGTTTTATGATGTCATCAAATGTTGTTGTTTTTTTAATGTTTGTCTTTGAAGTTATTTACAGAATTTAACTGTGGTTCTGTTAGCCTTACACATTGTGCAAAGAGTGGAAGGAAGATGACATTTAACTTTTTCAAAATGGGCTAAGTAAATTTGAATGACCATGTGACCTCTTTGCACTTGTTCAAAGTCTTTGTAGATTTAATATTGGTAACTTTTATAATGTATGTGTCTTCACAAAATTTGTCAGTCTTTCACATTAAAAAATCATATTTTTAGTGAAATATTTTAAATTAATTAAAGATATATTTGTCCTTGAATGTATCAAGTATTTGTTTGAATTGTCTGTTTGCAAAATTATTTTTATATTAAGATTAAAAATACTTTTAATCTCTCAAAAATCTCATGTTTTATTTGTGTAATCTCTAAAGCCTCCTAAATACATTTCATATGTTTATTTTCTGTAAAACTTTATATTTTATCTGTAATTTTCTGTACTCTAACTCTATACAAAGTCAATTTGACTGACTTCATAACCACACAAAAAAATCATATTAAATCTAAATTACTCATTTTTTCTAGAATTACTTCAAATGTATTATGAAACTGTGTGTTTATTCTAAGTACCTTTAAACTTTTAACAGTATATCTCTATTTATAATTAAATTGTATTGTTTTATTACTCTTTTGATAGCCTTTTTATCTAATTGTCATTTGTGCTATTATAAGCTGTAAATTATTTGGGGAATGTACAACTCATGTTATGCTATCAAAATACATTAACCATGTACTACTCTGTGTTGTTCACGTGCATGGCTCGTTAAATATTTATATCATTATTTTTGGGTTTTTTTAACTTATCTAGCCTAAAGAGATCCCTATTTTTACATTTTAGTTACTTTTATAATAATAATTAAATAAATAAACAAGCAACACAAGAAGTAAAATACCTGAATATTATTTTTTCTGTCTGTTATCAATGGCACTTAACCTGACTTTTTTAGATTAATGATAGTATTTAATTAAAAAATGGATAATTTCCTCTAGCTTTTTATATTGGACAAGAGCCATTCTAAATTCATCTAAATTAACTGTTGTGATTTCCATGGGAACCAAAGTTATATTATAAGTGAAATTGACAGTTAACTGTTTAGAACACAGTTTTATATAATACATCATTTGATTTATGAAAATCTTGGCTTTCTATTGGTTATAGGTAATAGATAGATATGTAATTAAACATAAGAAAGGACTATTAACAAATTCTGAAAGAGAGAATGTAACTGGTGGATGTGGCAGGAGTGGATCTGATTTTCTACTTGATAACTTTATAACTAAACAACAATAAAAATTATGATTTGTCTGAGCACTGGTGATTTTATCATAATAATTTGTTTAATTTTCTTGTTACTGGAGGGGTGGTAGGCAAAATATAGAAGATAGCTAGAGAAAATATGTTACATCTTTCACACTTGGGGAAATTCAGAATTTTTTAAAATATTACCTTATAGAATTAGGAACTTAAAACTTGTATACTGTTAAAAATGAATTAGCTGAGGTATTATTCTATAATAATTGTCATAAAGTAAAGAAAAAGTAGTTTAATAATTTTTTTAATGTAAGACACAAATATCTTATGTCATGCACAGTAAAGGATACCTGTGATGATAGGGTTAATTGATGAACAAAGCTATCTATTGATTATTTATGTCCCATGGAAATAGAAGGCTCGATAATATCTGACTGATAAATATAATTTATTATACATATGTGTGCATGTTGGTGTTAGGTGTAATTCAGTTATGTTTTATATGCTTCACCTGAGAGATAGTTTGACCACTAATTATGTGATTTTTGACTAGTGTAATTTTGTGGAAATTTTTATTAATATATTGGCATAAAACTTATTCTGCCCCTGTTAATTGTTTAACTTACTTCAGTTTATCTTTGTAATTTTATGCAGTTTTTGTTTTTACTTAAATAGTTTTAATACATATATTGTTACAAGCAAAAGTACCCATGCCTGATGACAGGAAATGTGTAACTTAATCTATTAATTTAAATTATTTCATGGTCTTTAAAAGGTTTGTGTTGCACTCTTGGTTTTACTCAGACCCAAAGTACGTCTATGTTTGTACATACATAAGTTATTTTTATGTTTAAGTGTTCATTGTGACACATTGATTCCCAAACTGTGGGGAAAATTGAACACAGATCCCAGAAACTAGCTTGCTAGTCATGTGGATCATGACTTCAGAAAGTTTGGGAACCCAAATTGTACCAGAAGAACCACTATATTGTTTGTCTCACTTTTTTGGCATGTACAATTTTGCAAAATAATATGTGCGAGACTATTGAACATCTAAAATTTAGTTTCTGTTCAACAGCCTCATTTTTTTTACTGTAAGAATTGGTTTACATGAATATACTAAACATTTTAAAATTGTTCAGAACGATCCATAACCTGGTGGCCAACATAAGTTTTAATATGTTAAATACACTTTAAATAAATCATGAATTACTGAGCTTTGATAAATTAAAATGGACTCAGTATTTTTTATTGTTCACAATTCAACTTGAATACTGTGTATGTCATCATGAAAACATTATGTGTCAGTTGTGCTTGCACTTTGAAAATCACCTTAATGGTGTGGTATATTAGTTCTTGTTCATTTTAAGGGATGTTTTGGCAGTCTTTTGGACATGACTCACTGTTAAATCTTCCTTTTATGTAATTACGGACAATTTTGTACACATAATATTTCTGTGTTTCAGTTCCAGTTTGCCCCCATGCTGGAGGTGTGGGGTTGTGTGAACTTGTTCAACATGTCGCTACATGGAATGCTATAGCAGTGAATCCTGAAGACACAGTTAGGTAAGTGACAAGTAATTTGTTTCAAAACAGCAGTGATGTAACCATGGGCATCAATGAGTGTATGCCTATCCGCAGGTGCACAGATTTTTTACACCCGATGGCGGGGGGATGATTTTTGCAACCACTTATGTGGACTGTTCAATTTTCAAATTGGTAATCTCTGATTACGTGAACCTGAAAGCTGTAAACATGCAGTCACAAAGTAATATTATTACCACAATACTTGCATGTATACTTAGGCCTACTGACTGATACTTACGAACTACCCTTTAGGTGGAAAAGCTTAGAAGCACGCCTGTATTAAAGATGTACATTTCGGCTACTGAAAAAGCCTACATCTAGGTCTAATTATGTAATTCAATTGGTAAGAACACGAAAATCATAAAAACAAACACACAATTTGTAGGCCTGTGATGCAATAAAATAATTCAACAGACCAAACTGTAGGGGGGGGGGATGATTGTATGCACCATACCCCCCACCTAAAATGAAGGGACGGATGTATACCCCATCCCCTCAGGATCTATCCCCCTATCCGGTGCAAAAATGAGATATGATAAGTTCTTTACCCACAAAGGAACAGAACTGGAAATAATTAGAGCGTGAAATGAGTAATTACCTCTGTCACAGTACATGACGGAGGTTATGTTTGCACCCATGTGTGTGCATTTGTTAGCAAGATTTCTCAAAAATCGTTGGATGGATTTTGAAGAGAGTTGGAATAAATTTGGACTATGGTTCAACTTAGAAGTGATTAGTTTTTGGAGTACTCAGGTTAAGGTCACAAAAATCCCTATCTTGTTAGCAAAGGGACTGATTTTTCACACTATTTTTGCTCTATAACTCAGTCACAAATGATTAGATTTTGATGAAACTGGTGGGCATAAGATATTACTCATTTTCCTGTCAAATATGGTTCAGTACAAGGAATTAGATCAACATTTTTATTCAGTGTAGCAATTATTTTTAAAATATGGATATTGTAAATGATGTGTTTATATCTAAACAATAAAAAGCTATTTATAATCACAACAGTAAAGATATCCAGTAGTATTAGGCTTAAATATAAATGAGGGTATGGATTTTTCTTTTCAATAACACATGAACCATTTATTAAATGTCACTTTTGTTTAGTGTTTGATTAGATACCAATCTTCTTATTTATCATTAAGATAGTGAAACCAAAAGGAATGAAATATTCAAACTGTTCCTTTATGTACTCATTTATTTAGACTCTTATCTTGTGGTATTGCCCTCTAAAATTAATATACCTTGTGTCATCAAAATTGGTTCAATCATTTCCTTATAATAATTGTAACATCACCCAGATGGACATCTCTGTTATATTAGTGAGAACTTATAAAGTCTTGTTTATATCACTAGTTCAATGAACCACCTTTTAGTAAGTTGATTTTGAAATTTTTAAAACATTTTTTGTGAAATATAAATTATTTCTATGGTAATATAATCATTTAGCATTTGGCATTAAATCGCGTGTGTTGTTTGATCATTGACTTATTGTTTACAACTATTTCATTTACAATTTTATAAGTGTGGATTGACTCTTAGTGTCTTATAAAATTAACAATGCACCTTAATTGTTACTTTGTCACTGTTCATTTTGTGCATTTAGCTTATCCTGAAACATAACAGTAGTTCTTGAAATTCTCACTAGGGCATTTAGACATGAGTTGATTTCCTAACTAAGCCTAAATTTGTCAGTACATAATAATCTTTTTTTTCAGTCTGTGACTAATATTTGTACTGTATAATTCAGAACAGTAGCTGCTACTAGCAGAGTTCAATCAGACTACAGAATGGAAATTAAATATTCATAGATTAGTATCTTGAAACAAATATTTTGTATGTTGACACAGCTCAAAAATAAATATTTAAATTACAAAATCTCTAAGGAACCACCAAAGGATGTAAAAAATTAGTCTTGTAGATCATCAAATGTATTAAGTTTAAATGTGCATTACAATACCTAACCTTCAGAGAAGTATATTAAAATAATTACAGGATAGTTGTGTGACATAACTGGTTTCTTTTACCAAAAAACATTAATGTAAGTTTACTATATCCAACCACACCAAGGTGTTTTCTGTCTCTAGTTAGTAAAGTGAACTCTTGTCAAAGTTTACCTAAAATTCAGAAACAAAGTTATGTATGTATATGTATATGAATTTAAAAGTAGAATACTGGTCAAGAAATAGGATAATTTCTTTATGTTCTGACTAACTATTGTTCTGGGTTGTTTCCCTGTGAAGAACAAACTGTATAAAATTATGATTTCGAGAAATCCACTTGAAGTAAAAATGTATTCTCAATACAACTGGTATGGGTATTAAAACTTTAATTAATATAAAGTATAGAATAATGTTTTGACCTTCTTAGATTGTCTTCAGGTTAAGAAAGACAAAGAGTTACATTCAAAATTTAAGATACAAATGTTATTATAAGTGTAACTCAATGAAATTAACATTATATTTGTTCTTACAAGATAATTTTCTTTGCACTTTATAAGTGATAGAATTCTGTGATTATTATAGAGGAGTTTTCTTTTACTGTTGCAGTATGATAGAATATGTTGACCATTTACATGAACACTTCAAACACCCCATCTTGATGATAGAAGGACGATACATGATACCCCAGGTAAGTCAACTTATTCTCTACTGTGGGTATGTAAAAACTGAAGTTAGTTGAAAGATACTTGCATTTATGTGAAGCAATATTTTCAAACATTAAAAGTGTTGTATAGCTATAATTTGTTTGCAAAGTGTAGAGATATAAATAAAAGTACAATAACCACATATGTTGGAAAAGCATACAGTATTTTTAAAATAGAATTTTTAATTTAAGTTCTAAATATAAGTAATTTACATTACACTTTTTTTCAGGCATTTTATACGAACATTACAAAAGTTAACTAACTTATCTGATAGGATTACAAGTAACCGGGTTAAAATAAGTGTGATCTGGAGTATACAAGAAAGTTTTTACATATTTTTTAATGAAAAGTCATTTCAATAAATTATTCCACTTTTATAATTTGGTGCCTTACCTTAAGTAGTTGTAATTTTTTACATCCGTCAAAATGCGAGTCTTTTAGAGTAACTAATGTTGTTATGGTTTGCATAAACCATAGAATTATATTGGCTTAAAAGTTTAGTTATACCATCTTACCAGCCAAAACAAGATCATTGAACAAAATGGTAATAATTCCTAAAGTAATGGTAACATAGATACAAAACATAGCTAGCTGATTTTTCTTAAATTTAATGTTCCAAATACATAACTAAAACATAAATCATTATCTTCTTGAACATTTGACACGTCATTTGAATATGTACCACAACTCTCAATATACGTAATATGCATCTATCATCAACAAACAATGAAAGAGAACAGGTACCACAGAATTCCAGTTCACTGACATTTATATAGTGAATCAAAACTTGTGAAAGAAAGAGTAAATGAAAGTTTGAAAATTACTATCAAATATTAACCCTGTGGAGATGGCCTTGGTCAATTTGACTGATCTTGTAACCAGAAGACTATACATACTATACTTTTGAATGTATTGCATGTATTTAATAAACATTATATATTACACATAATAATTTAAATTTTTTAAATAAAGTATGTTACTAATGATTTGCCTTTGAATTTATGAACCTTTTACTAAGTCATACTGAGTAAAAGATGGCTTTTTATGCCAAGGTTAAAAATAAGTATTTTTATCCTAGTTTTTCATGTTTCACTCGCATAACTGCTAGAGTCTGCTAAATTAACAAGAAAAGCTTTTTTTGTGGAAAAAAATTTATACAGTATCTCTTTTTCTCCTTAACAGTAAATTTAGTGAACATCAGCATAAAGTAAACGACAAGTTGAAAAACATGAAATATAGTCTAAAAGAAGTTTGGTTTTTTCGTAGAATTACTTACTGATTAGGTTACAGGTTGTAATGCTTAATTACAGTTATTTATCCTAACTTCTTCTGGCCTTTAACCATTTCACAAGTGCTTTCATTAATATGTTTTTCAAATTAAAAAATTCTATTATGGAATCATAAACAACCTTGTTCTAATATTTTTGACACTATGTAACAAACACTATAACATTATCCGCCTGCCAATAAAAAACACAAAAAACAATCTGCATGGGGAATAAACACTGCAACCACATCAAAGGGTTAATAATTTTGTTTGCCAAGCTACCCTCTATCGGATACGAGATGCATCAGTGTCATCCATGACTTTTCTGGAACATGAGCACCTACAACATTACAAAGTATTGGTAACCCTTTGGAACTTTTGTTTACATAAATAACCAAACAAATGTCCAACCTAGTTTAGTCATTAACTGGGTAAAAACTTGTTTGTTAATATCCTCCTTAACAAAACTTCTTATAGAGAAAAGGAGAGGTTCACGAGAATCTTCCTCTTACTCATAACTCCCTTTATGACTTCTGTAAATCTGTCAGCCCACCCCATGCACAAATATTAATGAATTTTTGGTTTGTTTGTTTGTTTGTTTTGAAGTTCGTACAAAGCTACTTGAGGGCTATCTGTGCTAGCTGTCCGTAATTTAACAAAGACTAAAGGGAAGGCAGCTAGTCATCACCACCCACTGCCAATTCTTGGGCTACTCTTTTACTAACCAATAGTGGGATTGACCGTCACATTATAACACCTCCACGGCTGAAAAGATGAGCATGTTTGGTGCAACTGGGATTCGAACCTGTGGCCCTCAGATTACGAGTCGAACGCCTTAACACACTTGGCATGCCGGGCCCTTTTGTGCTGGACAATTCAAAATGTTTTGTGCAAAATGCTTGCATCACGTGATGCCAACTGCAGCTGAAGGGTTAAAGATTATATACATTAAATAGTGATAATTTAAGGGACAAATTGCCACAAGTACTGGGAGTTTGGCAATGACATCATACTCACCCAAATACACTGTAACATAAGTAATGTAATTTAAGCTATAATGGAGTACCACAATAATCAGAATGTTTTCTGAATGTTTAATTTAGTTTTTGGATACTTTTACTATTCATCTCTTGTGACATAACTTTTCGGTAAAAAAGAATTAATTATTGAAAAGACAGTTTTAGTTTTTGCTCTTGAATTAGAATGAAAGGTGATACCTTACATCAGTCATAAATTTCTTTTTTTCCAGAGCCCAGGGTATAGCACTGAAATGAAAGAATCTTCACTCATTGCATATGAATTCCCAAATGGGACCAAATGGAAAGAGTTGTTTAATTCTGGAAAGTACAGAAAATTTTCAGTACCACAGTGGGTGGAAAACAAGTGCTTTCCACAAAATTAAGAACAGTAGTTCAAAGTCTGCTCAATTGTTACCTATGTTTTTGAAACTAAGGGATGGATGATTCATATTATATTTTTGGGATCAGTTTTCACTTAGCATTAATATTTGTTTCTGTGGTATAGATTTTATTGTTTGAAAGAGTAGCATCTATTATGAAGGAGTATGATGATTTGCAACTTTATTGTTAAGAGTAAATAAAAAAATTATCCATTGTTTCTAAACACTTACTCAATAGGTTATCACTTTGTTTGTAACTTGAACTTGTCATACTGACTGCATCAGTATAAGTGATTTAGAAATCCTATATTTAAGTATTTTAATAAAACCTTTTAGATTTAGAACATTTACCAAATTCCATGGACATCTTGCAATAGTTAAGAACATAAAGAAATACTCAGGTTGTCAGAAGTTTCACCACAATTCCATCACAAAACTACTAAGCATTAGCAGAGGATTACTGGACATGAATAAACTGTGTAAGGTTCAAATTTTTACCAATTTTTTAAAGTTAATTTTTAGATGCAGAAATTCTAATTGAAATCTGCTAGCTTCCTTGCCTTACACAATCATGTATATTTGAAGAGACCCTAAAACATTTGTGGTCAAATTAGTATCTTAATTGCATCAGTACCTCTTTAAATACAAGATTTCTAATTCCTGACACCAACATCTTTTTAAGTACACTTATCTTATGCCTAACATTAATTAAGCATGTATTCATTAATGTAACTGTAACTTGTGTACGTTTTTTGCTTTCGATTAGTTAGAGCTAAATGTTACCATAATTATAAACTTGTGTTATTCTGTGACATGACAGTTAGACCTTTTTAAAAACTTTGATAGGCTTCTGATATGCTGTTGCCCAAAATGTCTACTAAAGCATATTTGTATCTGTTAAAATGAATGTGCACGTGCATTTTCAGGAAAGAAACTGATTATCATAGATTAAGATATGTGGCAAAAAAATATACTCAATATTTGGAAATAATTATCACTCACCAATTATCTGGTACAAAAAAGAAATTATTTATTTTTCTATAACTGTTATGAATACATAATGCTTGTAGAAAAATAATGAAGTATCTGTATGAAAAATTCCTATCATATATCATTTGTTAATGATTTAAATGTAACAAAATAAGTAACCTTTTACACTAGACAAACAGAATTGAAGTAACCAGTAGAATGCATTATTAAAAATTTGTAAATTTATCCATATCCGATACTTCAAAACTGTACAAGATAATTGTAATTTAAAAAATAATAGGTGTAGATTTCAGCTAACAATTTCATAAAATGTTTGAATACATTGATTAAATTATACAGATATAATGAAAAATAATTACAATACTTAAATACAACCACCACCTTATGCTCCCAAATTACACATTTGTTAGATGAAAAGGACACTAGAAAAGTTGTAAAAAACAAACAAAATGTTTAAACAGAACCTTCTATGTTAAATATATACAGTTGCTTTACTATCATAATTTATTGTTTAATAAAAATGGAAGCTCGAGGTTATATGGAAGTAATGTGAACCAGTTATGAATACAAGGAAAGCTTTCTCCGATTTTTAGATATAACTTGACAAAACAATGACAGACTAAGAGAATAGATGTACATAAAAACATACACAAGTAATATTCTAACAACTTTGTAAGCCTTCAGAAACTCTATTAACATTCAGATTTTGACTCTCATCAATAACTCATTTCCAATTTGAAAACTACATAAAAATCAACCAGTGTATTTGGAAAACGTTTTTTAAATCAAGCAATAGAGTTCTTTCATATTAATACTTACAAATTTATTCCACACTCAGTCGTACCTTTTTTATCATATTTTCAAACAGATCGGTTGCACAATGTTTACAGCGAGATAAAGAAATTAACCTAAGCTATTAATTTTCAATATCTATAAATAGCAATGTTATATAATTTATATAAGCTAATGGCTTTAGTAAATTATTTAACCTTCTTACAGCGTAATTGAAACCATCATATGCTTACCGAACAAAATTGAAAACCTTTGCTATTTTCAAAACTCCAAGTTCTAAGAGACACTTAAGTCTATGGCAAGTTTTAAATGTTTAAAATTTAATTTGTGAAAAAAGTCTGAATTCAGTAGCAGGTAGCATAAAGATGGTGCTATACCTTATTGACAAAATCTCTGTTTGGGCATGAGGACAATTCCAATGCATATCAAACAGATGTGTAAAGACAAATGTTAGGACATTTTAAGTGTTGGACACCAGTTCTGTAACACTAAAATTTGATTCTGAAACAATTTTTACATGTTAGAAAACCCAATTCTTTTATTTTTATAAGGATGCACACATCAACAAGAGCAGTTCATTAAGATGCAGGTATTTAGAAAATTTGTTGAACATCTGATTATTATATGCTATATGCTAAAATTAAGGAAAAAAAGGCCTATTTTGGTTTTAATCACAGCACAGAAACAGACCTTTTATTTGTACATTTCAAAAACAATTTAGGTTTTAAATACATGCCACAAACCTACAAATCCATTTATCACCCATATATTCATATGCTATAAAACTTTACAAGTTCAATCATGAGACACTATAGCATATTGTTTTTATATAAACATAATAATACAAACATTTTTGTAATTACTTTAAAAACTTAAACTTCAGTACCAAACCCATACCTAAAAACAATACTTTCTTTTATCCCATGAACATATGAAAAATTGTTTCTTTTTATTTCTTTAGTAAAATACTGTTAAAAGATTGTATGAAAATTTAACAATAGAACGTTTCCAGTGTCCATACATTCAATGTAAAAATACACTGCATTAAACAAGATACTTTGAGATGTGCACATTTAAAAACTTAAATCTTGTTATACAAGCATGATACTTGTTATAATTCACATGATCACAACCAGAATCAAATTTTAACAGAAAGGTGGTGATGTTTTAAAAATTATTTTATATTAATTACACAGATGTTTCCTGCCTTGATTACTTGCACAATAAATTACTTTTCCTATTACTCCTAATAGTGATTGTTAGTGTTAACTCTGCAAGTTTTGAACATCAGTACAAGAAGCTAGATTACTTAGAATACAATAAAAGTTTGTATTCACCAGTATCATCACTGCAAATTATGATGTTGGATGGACTACTTACAGACTTCTAAACGTTACATCAAATTAGGAAATTCTATCCAAAATATATCATCCAATCACATCACTGTATTTCAAAGCTAGTAATAATGCCTTTATAATATTTCCACTCACTAAAAACTACTTCAAAGAATTTGGGTAACTGAGAATTCAGACTATACAACTAAGAAGATAAATTATAATGCACAGTGTACTACTTTAACAGACAACCAAAAACATTAATTAAAACACATATCTACATTATTAACATCTCAAAAAATTCAAGTCAACCAATAATAGTTACAATTAAAAAACTTAATGATAATCCTGTACATTTGCTGTTCTTTTTGTAAGCAAACGATGAATTGAAAATGCATGCTTTTAAACCACATTCAGGAATGTCAAGAAATAATTGCCTTTCACTAGAATTACAACTTTAAAGAGAGACTTGCATATAATTATAGGCAGAACCAAAATGAACTCCCCAGTAATTCAGTGGTATTGGTATTTCATGTTTTTTTTCAATAAGGACTTAAAGTCAAATAGAATGATAATGGTGAAGGAGACGACACTGATTCTGATTACCCATACTACAAAAGCTGTTTCTTTTTATGTAATTTGTTTACATTTTCCAAAAACAAACATCAAAACAACATTACAGTGATTTACACACTTCAGTTTTGCTCATAAAACCATTTTGATTAAATAAAGCTTATTCTTGTTTAGGTTTCAAAATAATACTAGTGAGTCTTTTTTGATTGTCCCACACAGTGTCATAGTTAAGATGCCAGGACTGTTTAATTACATTAATAAGTTCATTCACAACACTTCGTGGCCAAAAACCTGTAAGTAGTTTTAATTCTTTCCTTAGACACAGTCCTTTTACCAGAGATTTTAAATTACCTTTCCACAGAAAGTTGTCCTGAGGATTCATTATAACAATATTATTACAAGAATTCTGTTGTAACTGGCTTATGGCCAGATTTACCCAAAAAAAGCTGATTTCAGTCAAACAAGGAAGACAAGACACAATTTCAAACAAAAGATGGTGGAAGAAAGCTTCTTCGGTAAATAAACCCTGCTGCAAATCTTTCTCACACTCTATCTTAAAATGAAGGGACAAGTGTTCTAGCTCATGGCCAAACATTACCTCTCTAAATGCAAACAGGCAGCTCTCTGGATTTTTGATCAAAATACTACAAGTTGACAACTCCAAACGTTTTAGGTTTTTCATTTCACGTAACGTTTGCCATAACTGTGTAAACTCATCATCACCTATATCATCTAGATTCCTGTAGATAAGTTGCAGCTCTTGTAAGTTTTGAGCAAAACTGAAAGATTTCAACTGGGCTATCCAATTAACAGATGGTCCCTCATCTACTTGTACTTGAATTCCATCAACATGTAAACGTTTCAAGTTTTTTGAATGAATCTGGGTAGGAAATGACAACTTTGAACCTTTTATTCCAACTGTATGTAAATTAATACTAAAACAGCAGTTTACAATTTTTGTATTCGCTAAGCAACTTGTATTTAAACTATCAATGAGATTTTGAACAGTTTCCTCTTTAGAAATTTGAAAATTCCAACCTTTCAGTGTAAGAGTTTTCAGGCTTACAGTTGTTTTCACAGCAAGAGAAAGTGCATTTATAACTTTTTCCTTGGCTGACAGAATCATTGCAGAGCCTAGAAGGAGCTCTTCCAGTGTTATACACTTAGAATGAATGTGAAGTGTGTTCAAAAGGGGACAGAGATAATTAAACTTGATAAGCGAATTATGTAGAATGAGGACACGTAAAGATCTGTTTACTGTTAGTGCTGCAGTTAAACACATTACATCCTCCTTTTTTAAAATGTTTTCTGACAGATCAAGTTTCTCTATAATACACTGCTTATTATGAAGAAATCTGAAAAGATTATGATATTCGGACACATGTGAAGGTGAATCGGAACATCTGCCTTCTCTCCTAAAAATAACAGCTTTTTTAAGCTTTCGCAACAAGTTTTCTTTGTGCTTCGTATCTCTCACAGTGGACATTGCTAAAGATTTCACTTTTTTTTCTGCCAGAATGCTCGTAACCAATTTCCATTCCTCAAAACTGTATTTCATTCCTTTCAAAGACAAAGATTGTATGTTTTTACACTGCTTCAGACTTGACTCAAGGTTGTCTTTATGGACAACTTTTACATCTTTCATATGCTTTGTATGGTTTTGAAGTTGGAGAATTTTTAATGAACAGCATTTACTAAGGAGAGCAAACACTTCTCTTGATATAGCTTCAAGTCCAGTGTCAAACTTTATTTTCACTTCTTCTAGTTCTTTTCCGTCAAGCCCAAAGCAGCAAAATTCTGAAAATCCAGTCTTCAGAATGTCCATGTTTTCATATATTTCAAAACGTCCAAATGATGTGTACATTTTAAGGTCAACACTCACAATAGATGTATTTTTTTTTAAACCACTAAGAAGCTTATGGTATGCATCTTTTGCTGTGATACTGAAATCAAGGATTGTGTCAGAACAAATGATTATTTGTTTCACTCTACAGGTTGGACTTGCCAGAAGCCTAACTATTCCAGGAATGATACTTGCTGTAGAATGCATAGTTACCAAATTGTCCAACACCAAGTTTTCTGGTAGAAAATGTTGAAGAGCATGAAAATTTTCATCAGTATCTGTGCATTCAGAAGCAAGCTGACACACATGCTTAATGATTTCTGTTTGATTTAACGCTCCATAAATATCAAAAGGAAGGCAGCTTGTAAATTGATAAGCATTGTCTCTTAGCAGTCCCACTAAAAACACAAACATCTGAAGAGGAAGTGTTTCTTTCTTCATTGTAACAGACTGAAAAAAATTGTTGAGCTCATACTTCCTTTGTTCAGCACTTAAAGAGTTTAAGTAGTAGGAAGCTAAAAAATCATAAAATGAAATATGCATCAGTTCCAGTGTGTGTTCTTTACTCTTAGTTTGTGATACCAGATGAAGAAGACCCATTTCTTTTAGGCAAGCAGCAAACTTCAAATTATTTATTTTTGATTCTTCTAGTTTATAGTTTCCTGTCTTCAAAGCACAAAGACAGAGACTGCCTAATTCCTGTAGCATTTCATGAAAAACTGCTTGTTTTGAATACAAAGTCAAGAATGAGTTCCTCAAAAGATATCTTTCAAAGAAACATTCCAATATTCCCAAGTACACCCCTGTTGTAAAACATGTCTTATCCATGTCAACAGAAATACTGAGGGACTGATTTTGTTTCAGTAAGGCACAAAGAAAATGCAACATCATAGGGTTCTGAGTCAAAAACTTCAGACTAACATTATCAGTTGAAAACAGTTTCATAAGAAATGAAATGAAATTCTTTTCTTGCTCCGCTCCTTCAACGGTATCCTCACTGTGAAAAAACTGACTGAGAAATTTATTAACATTTAGTTCACTGATGCCCCGAAGTTCACATTTTCTGTCACAGTGTTTGATGATTTCACTGACTGCTACTGGTCTGGATGTGATTATTACTGTGGCCTCAGGAACAGTGACTCCACTAAGAAGACGAGAGATGGTTCCAACTGACTTCTGTTCCTCTGTCATCTCATCATATCCATCAAGTAAGAATAGTACCTCTGATTGGTGTTGTCTAATATAATCCCATAGCACATCTTTGTGACCATGCCATTTCAGTTCTTGAAGTACTTGCTCAACCACAGTATCATGAAGGTCTAAGTTCATGTATCTTAACTTCAAAAGAAACACTAATTTAAAGTGAGACAAATAACCTTCTTTTTCAACAGCCCAGTCATATGCCATTTTTTTCAGTACTGTGCTTTTTCCAAAACCTGGATCTCCTGAAATCAAAATGCGTTCCGGTGGGTACAAGTGGTTTTTGTATGGAAGTAATATCTGCTTGTAGCATAATGTTTCTGTTTCATCTACACACCAACCTTTGTTTCCAAGAACAGTCTTAAAGATTAATGGATTTATAAACAACTTTTCCAAGTGGAATTCCTCATTAGATGTCCATGGGAGTGGACAAATCCAAGCCTGTGTATTTCTAAAACACGTACGAAGGTATCCCACTAGATCTTCTAGTAATGCTGGAGGTAATACTGCAAAAAAAGCATGATAATTAATTCTATATATTTATATACACTAATTAGTGAGAATGACAACAGAAGGTTTTTTTAACAATTAACAATAAAAACAAAACTGCAACAAATAAACTTTGTTAGGTACTTCTATTTCACAGTTCTACACAACAATGAATAAATCATTTTGCCTGTCTAACCAAATGTAATCAGAGAAAGTATACGAGTTGTTTTTTGTTAAATGTAGATTGACAGGAAGTTCACATTCAAACAAGCCACTGTGTGCATGATCACACTCGGTATGTTAAACTCAACTTGGGGATAGCTGACGGGATTGTTCCTGTTGGCTTTACAGTAAACATCAGGCCCCAACCCTACCTGCAATATGCAATAAACATTCTTCTTACTTTAAATTTCGTTTTCTTTGTTTACTGGTGATTGCTTTTTTTTGTTGTTAGAATGTCTTACCCAGTTCAGTATGATTTTCTGCATAACATTTCTTGAAACCTGCTGTATTGTCAGATATCAGTGTATGTGAATGCCAATATAGTGTCATGTTTTTTGTCTTCTTTTGTTAGTGTGGTGTTCAGTAATTTCATGGCAGACAATTTTATATATTTATTAACTTTTAAGTAAAATTTCCACAAAATTATTGAAATAATTTATATTCATTTCAAAAATGTGGAAATGTCTCACTGATATCTCAGGCAACACATCCACATTTAAGACTGAGAATGCCTCAGTCACCTCTTGGCTCATGGTTTTAATCTTTATTTTCTAATCTAGTTTATAAATCAATGTGTGTATAGTTGTAAGATGTTTCCTATATCCCAGGATTTAACTGTACAAGTTTAGATAAAACTAAACAAATATATAAAAGCTTAACACCTTAAAGAAAAAGTGATAGTTGTGATAAAAAGAGTCACATGAGAAAGCTGTACTTAATACGTTTGTTTAGAACAACAAAGCTTTTTGCTTTCAAGGTTATACTTAAGTTGCCTACAGTATAAAGTAGTGATGAATGTGACCACCAAGCAGTAAAGTGGTCTTTAAATATGATAAAAAATCATTTAATTAGTTATAAGTAATTTACTCCTGTCTGTCATAATACAGGATTGAGTAAGAAATAACTAAAACATTTCTCTCTCTCCACTTAACTATTGAACATGTATAAAGATTTTGAAACAACTATTGATGGGATAATAGATTTATTTGGATGCTAAACATTTCTAACTGTGAAACATTAAGAATCAAGAAATTAAAAACTAGCATAGAACATCAGAAGTACTGTAATATTTATATTAAAATACTTGTATAATAATGTACGTACGTACATGGGTGTACACATATGCATTTATGTGCAATACACACACACACGTATATATATATGAATTAGCATCTTTTTAGAGTGGAAAAATTCCACACTGTGTTTCATCGTACAATAATAATTCTACACGTCATTATACCCTATTTGTTAAACATTCTATTGTGTAGCTAAATTTGTAAGACTTACCAAAACAGGATTAATTGAGTCACATGTTCATAGTGTTACTCTAAATTATCTGAAATATGAAGAGATCCCACAAAATCACATGCAGGATTATACATTTGAAATTCATGTATCTACAATTATAGTGCTAAAAATTTATTTAAAAAAAAACACATAGTATTGAAGTATTACACTTCGTGAAATGTAACTATTGAGGCTTGTGGTTAATTTAGTTAATGTTTTGTTTAAGCTGGAGACAAGTTACATACAGTTATAGAATCTAATGTTTATCACTGTTACTTTCCAAGTCCAGTCAATCAAATACTGGTCACTGGAAATCCTACCACATGCACTTTTTTATAGATTATTCAGATATTTTGTTTACAAAACTAATTACACATGCAAAACTTTTTACAAAAAAAACAGTCTAGAAACATTTGATTTTTAACTTTAAAAACTACAAAACTGAGAGCTTCCAATGATACATGTCAAAAGAGACAGTTAAATCATATGAAAAATAAGGTTTAGATTCTCTCCGAGATTGGGAAATGGACAATAGAATGACCATAAACTAACTGCAGTACAATAGTCCATACTTGAGATCACACAAATCTTGCACAGAAAAACACTTTTGTCCATATTTCTGACTTATAATCATGAACTTAATGGGTAACTTATGAGACACAAAGACTCACCACTTAGATTATTACTACTACAGTGTATCGAACCACTCCTGGGTTTTTCATCCTACAAAAAAATAAATTAATACATATGACATAATATGTATTAATTAAATAATATGCTTAATTTATAACACAGTGATGAACCAAAATAATATTTTTAACTTACAACATTGTGTGTACCAAAATAATATTTTAAATTTATAACACAGTGATGTACCTGAATAATATTTTTAATTTATAACACATTAGCCAATATGATTTGTGGAGATAACATCACAGAGAAATGTCCTTAATAAAAGTATTATTTAACTGAAAATTTGTTTTTTAAGGAAGAAAACATTGAAGACACATTTAAGAAATTTATAAATGTTTCATTAAAACAAATTATCACAGCTTAGTATTATTACATTAGTATACCATCACAAGACTCCAACTAATTTTAGTTTCTGTTAAAAGCACGTATATTTAAACCCACATCTTATTTTACTATTAGGACAGCTGTACTTATAACAAAACTACTAAAGCTATTCACTGCTGCTTGTAATTTTGAGTTACTGATTAGAGGAAGACAGCTAGTTAACAGCAGTGTAATACAATTATTTAAAACAGAACTCTCGGGAGGACATCAGAATAAACCTCATTACAATCTACAAGGCTTCTCCCAATTCATGTTATAAAATATGATCACAACTAAACCATCAAAATCCTCACCAAAAGAACAATCTTGTCATACATTTGATAGCGTCATAAAAATGACATAAGTATAAGTCTAAAATAAAACAGAGAGATTAGAAAAACTGTCATTTTACATGAAAGAAATTAAAGACCTAAAAGAGCACCATGTGGCTCATAGACAAAAAGTTACTTAAAGAAAAGAGGGTTTACAAGTAAATGGTGTGAATTTTATTCATTTTCTTTTATACTGGCATTCATTTCTTTTATTTAATCCAAACATTCAAAAACATTTCTCTTCAATGTATGTTAATATTTAAAAAGTATAGATTCATGTCATAGGAGCAACCAGTGCCAGAATACTAAGGAAGTGATAATGTATCAATACATACATATGGAGGTGTTGACACATCTCTACATAAAACATACTTCAGAAGAAAGTATAAAGTACAGTTACCTTGCTGTGTGGTACTTTTAAATCATGAGTTGTTGTGAAGAACAAGATGAACCAATTTCATTGACATCTGATACAGATATTCAGTGGGATCCACACAGACAGTTTAAATGGATAAACAACCAAGTGATAAACAAATGATTTGAACTTCGCAGTCATTTCAACTGTTACTATGTGAAGCTGACAACAAACAAAGTAACATTTAATGTCAAGGATAGTATGCTGATTGCTGGTATTCGGTAGATCTACAACTGACAAATGACATATATATCTTGTACCATACCCCTAGGAAGCTAATGGGAAGAAGCTGAATAAGGTTAAAACTGGACAGTTAACTTGAGCTATTAATAACCAATGAGCAATGGCTAGTGTCAGGCAAAGTAACTAACTAATCAAAATTACAGTTAAATCATTTAATGCAACCAATATAAATCAGTGACTGAAATAATAGCATTGTAATTTGTCATTATTTTTTCTATGATTAATCCAAGTTAGATTAGCCTAGTGATGGTACACTATAGTGATTGGTTGCCTTGTGATTCAAGAATCTTTGTTTTGATTCCCATTGTCACCAAACATGTTTGCTCTTCCAGCCTTTGGAGTGCCACATTTATTTTTCTACTTATGTAAAACTGTTATGGCCAGCTGCAATGCTCAATGACAATTCATTTTACTCTTCCACCAATTAATAGTAAGACTGACCTTACCCCTATGCTTGAAAGGTCAAACAAGTTTGATGTTACCAGATATTGAATCCAAAACTACTGATTCATACAGCAATCTCCTTAACAACTAGGGAAGAATTATAATGTGATGGTCATTCCTATTCTGTGGTTAAGAGTCAATAGAGTGTACTACTGGTCAACTACCTTTCTTCTGGTCAACAGTTTAAACCAGTAGATATCAGCAGGTAGTCCTCCTAGCTTTTCTAGGACTAAAAAAAATTCAAATTCTCACATAATAGTTACTGTGTATAACAGTATACATGCATGTTTTGCTTGTACACATCCCATGAATGTGATACTGTGGCTTAGTAGTTGTTGATTATATAACTAGTCATTCATAGCTTGTTATGGGTGTTTACCTTGTCTAGGATAAACAACAGTGTAGCTTTAACTTAATTTATTGCTCACTTATTACAAGTTAGGAACAAAAGTGTGATTTAAAAGAAAATTACTTCCATAAACAAAATAATGTCAACAAGTTAATATTCATTGTTATTTATTTAATTAAAAAAATGTTGATTGCCAAACAGCTTGCTCACTTAGCAGTTTTTGTCATAAATTACTAGACACAGACTAACAGCAGTCTAACAATATGTAACACATATGTTAACCTTTTTTTACATTAGAAGGACTCCTGTTTAATTACAACTAGCTTAAACTAGATAAAATTTCTTAAGAGGGAACCAAAGTCTGAATGTTCTCAAATGTTGCTAAAACACCTCCTAGTGCAGTAAGTTTCAGATTTATTTATTACTGTGCAACCTTTTGTGTTTTTGCTATTTCTTCCAGCCCATGGTGTAAAACCTAAACATGTCAATCGTTATTTAGTTATATTAGAATAGTTTTTGTGAAAATATGACTAAAGATATAACAATTTTGTCACAAACTGGGTACTGGAAGATGTCTAACATATTCAATAAAAGTTAGTTCAAAAATGTTTTAAGAAGAGCTGAAGATAGAGTCTTGCAAGAATAATCAAACAGTTAATTGATTAGTCAATCCTACTCACCACTCAGTTATCGTAGTACAAATAAACAAAGCATATCTGAAAACACTAAGGAATTTAAAATTGAGATGTTTTATTAGTTGTTTACAAAAAAGTACTTTTTCACACCTTTATAATTAGTAGCTGAAATACCCATCCTCTAGGCAGGTATAACTGCTAGTTCCTGCAGAATACTATTGGGCCTGTGGCCTTTTCTGGAATTGTCTGAAAGTTCTACAACAATGTATTCACATTTGACATTCAATAATATTCACCATCTATAAGAACAATTATTTTAGTTTAAAAATGAGTTATCATAACTTAGCAGGTTTTATTGAGGGATTTCTTTGTAGACACAGTCGTCAATTATAATGATTCACTTCTCTGTTGCAACAATGAGATTTTCACTGAATTAAAACAAATAATTTTTTAAGTTTGTTTTTTTATTGCTTTATATTTGAAATTTACTCCTTTTTGTAATTGATACTGGTTACATCTGAAACTTACTCACTTTTGTGAAAACTGTTTTATTTTTTTGCTCAGCTATAAAAATACTGTCTAGTTATAAAAACATTTCCCAGTTGATGATAGGTGTAGTAGTTTCCATGATCAGACTTTTGGATGTATATGTTGCAAGCTCCATTTTAATAAGATGTGATGTTCACACAGTGTAGAATGATTCTCATTTAAACAATTTTTTAGTTTTGGCAACTGTCAATAATTTATTTCAACAAATATATTGCTCTGTCACAGTTACAGGTTGCAAAATTATTCATCAATGTGTTACCAATCTCAATTACCAGTTAAAGTTTACAGAAACTGAACTGGATTTCCTTCAGTTTTTAGCAAAAAAAATAATAAACCTGATAGACTTAGTTAGTTCTGAAAGTTAACATATACACAATCCAGTCTACTCTCCACCAGAAACTACAAATAAGTTTATTTATGTCTCAATCAGTTTTTAATGTTTGATTTATTTTAATCTACTCTCTGCATTCATTATTTGCAAAGAAAATCCAGTTACAACAAGAACTACCTAGTTCAGAAAGTTTTTATGTGGGCTTATTTATACTTATGATTTACTAGAAAATTAGAGAAAAGAGTCCAACCAATCCTGTGAGGTTTTACTTTTCATTCATTTTCCAACTGTTGACTTTTATCTTGATATGAGTATGTGTATGTTTGTGTTTTCTTTTAGCAAAACCACACTGAGCTATCTGCTGAGCCCACTGAGGGGAATTGAACCCCTGATACTAGTGGAGGGCATTGTATGAGTAATAAGCTATAAAGTGTTTAATTACTATTGGAAGTTTATGGAAATTAATACCAATATTTATAAAACACTACTTACCAGAGGTTATTAATTCCAAATGTTAATTTTTACCAGTTAATAATGAATGAAAGTTAGGATCTTTAATTAGCTTGAAGAAAAAGATAATTAAAATAATCCTTACCAAGTTCACATTGTACACAATCTTGTTACCCACATGCACATGCTTACTACTTTCTATTGTAGCTTGAATAGGACAAGAATTATCTTGTAATGAAGATACTGACTCATCACATAAAAACTGTTCTTCTAACTGAGACACTACACATTCTGAACCATCTGTAACCAATTCATCCATTTCACTCCCAAGCTTAACTCTGAACTCAACAAAGATACTCCTGGTAGATCTGTTGTCTTCTTCCACCTATTTGTGGAACCACAACACTAAAATACTCTTTCAACAACCTTAATAAAGTAGTTTACATTAACAGTTAAATGTATATATCTGTTAGAAAGATATTTAAATTAAACTTACAGATTATTGAAGATTGTTATAACAAAGCATGCTGTTTCTTTGTAGTTTTATACATCTCAATTCAAAATTGTAATTACTGATACAAAATAATTTGAACTAATTTTATCTCATTATTCTGTTTTTTCCTAAAACTTTGAACACAATCATTCTTAATTAAATATTTGAAGGAAAGACTAATTATTCTTTAACATAAACATGTGGTATTTGAACATGCCTATTAATTCTTCGAGAGATCTTATTCCATTTTTACAAAAATATCACTGTATTTAAGACATAACCTAATTATATTGCAAATGGCTTAATCTGGACAGTTGGAAATTGCAGAGATTTTGTATGATATCTTACACAAATTTTAAACATGATGAATGAATATTCTTATATGACAAAGCATGGAAGTTAGCCAATTTACAAAAGAAATAGGAAATAATATAAAAAAAATAGGTAGCAGTTGAACAGAGTTCAGGAGAGTATAAATCCTCGAACACACATCAGATTGTAGTACGTGGAAATCCTCGTACACACATCAGATTGTAGTACGTGGAAATCCTCTTACACACATAAGATTGTTGTACAAGGAAATAAATATGGAAATATCATGTGAAGATTTAATGAAGACAAACCAGCAGCAACATTAGAAAAAGATGGAAAAGTTCTATGTACTACAACTATTATATTAAATTATAAAAAGGGGTAGAAACTTAAAAATATCTAAAAACAAAATTGCAGTTCTTTCCAGATTAATGAGTTTCAAACCTCTAACAATCTTAAAAACTATGATCACAGTCCCTTGAAAGTTCTACAACCAAGAATCATCCTAACAGCTCTTCTATGAACTCTCTCCTACAGCTTAACATGATGTCTTAAATAAGATAACTGAAACTGAATACAACATTCCAACTGTGTTATTGCCATCATCCTAAATGGATGACCTCTTTTAACTTATACTAAATATTTAAATGTTTATGACTTCATATTATGTTTGCTGTAAATCTCATTAACGTAAGTTTTATCGAAGTCTTAGAGATTCTGAAGCAGGTGCATCCATATTTTTTCTTCCCTTGCCGACATCACTTATAGTTCCCCAGCACTTTTATAATAATAAGGTTGAAATATATGTTATTTGATTAAAAGGTACCTTTGAACATTAATTTAGCTCACCAAATAACCAAATTACTATTGTATCTATCAAACTAACCCAATTAATTTACCTTGTTTAAATCCTGCTCTGAAAGATGTAATGTTTAAATCCTGCTCTGAAAGATGTAATGTTTAAATCCTGCTCTGAAAGATGTAATGTTTAAATCCTGCTCTGAAAGATGTAATGTTTAAATCCTGCTCTGAAAGATGTAATCTTCCTGAGAAAGAGATGGGCATTTGACAACGGTTTCTCCTATAAAGTTAGGAAACTTTATTACCCTAAAAACATTCACATTAGTATTAGACGTTTTACATTTCTTAACATTAAGTTCTTTATCCAGTCCCTCAAGCCTACTTCTATCAATATTTCTTGATGAACATAGTTGTTTCATCAGCTCAAAAAATACATTCACATTAAAAGAACTGTTTTGTAATAATTGGTTTATTTACAAAGTGTCATGACCACTCCAGTGTTTGTTGCATCCCAGTTACACTGATGTGTCTATGTGGAGAGAAAAACATAAACAAGAACACAGAATGATTGAAACATTATTATTCACTGTCCTTCTTTTTGGAAAACCCCAAAGGACTGGATAAAGAAGTGTTAAAATATATAATGAGCCTAATACTGGTGTTTTCATGACAAGTGTAGATGCAACCCAATATAATTTTTGTCCTACCACTAGCAACAGCATTTCTTTGAACAGTCTAAGAGATGAATCAACCAGAATACCAAGAATTTTTTATTCCATAACACTGAGCTCTAAGACACCCCACTTGTGACATTCAAAGTGACTGAACTCCATTTATCACAAGCCCCTATGCTCATCCACCCAGCTACTTTTATGTCCAATGACCTGCCTAATCCTTCAATTGCATAGATATTTTTAACTGAATACGCATGAGGTCAGCCAAATGATCCGATCTGCATAACAGAAAAGGATTGTTGACTTTTTTCTATTGTACAGTATGCACATTGCATCTGTGTAACTGCAAATATTTTGGTTTGGTTTGTTTTAATGTTGCACATCCACCACCAAGTCTTAGGCTACTCTTTTAACAATGAATAATGGAAATGACCATCACATGATAATGCCTCCATGTTTGGTGCAATCAAAATTCAAACTTGCAACCCCCAGATTGGGAGCTGAGCACCCTAACCATCTAACTATGCCATAACTGTCAGAACCTTAGAAATGTATACCTACAGTACTTATCCCTGTATACTGTGTCTGGTATTTGGTCTCTCTTACTATGAGTACTCACTAAATCAGAAATGTAGGGTCAAATGAGTAGTTGATAACCCTGACATCAAATGCCAATGACATGTTGGGTTATAATATAAAGGTCATATGTATTCTGATGCCCACATGTGCACATGGGTTAACAAGCTTTTTATTTGGCATCTTATCAAATGCTCCTTGAAAATCCAAGTATGCTAAATCTACACCTTTACCCTCATCTGCAATACAAGCTACCTCTTTGGAAAATGTCACAAGATTTGTAAGGCACGATTTCCTCCAAGAGAAACCACACTGACTATCCAACAAAATTACAAAAATTGTTAAAAGACTTTTATAAGCATCTTTTATCAGACTTTCAAATATATTTTCTGACACTGATGTAAAAGGCATAGTGCTAGAATTACCATAACAATTATGAAAAAAATAACATTAGTCAACTTCCAGTCCTCTAGAAACTGCTCATTGTTCAATAACTTGCAAAAAATAGCAGAAGGTATATGTCAAACTACAAAATTAAAAATTTTAAACCTTTAAAACATAATACAAGGATAAAATCAAGAACTATATTGACTAATGATACATAAAGATCACAAAAGGGTAAAAAACACCAGTAGATACCTTTTGACTTCACACTTCCAAGAACCAGCATTAGCTGATTTTAGAAAAACATTTTTGTTTGCTTGTTGGGACATAAGCTGAGATTTAAGGATATGACTGTAGATGTTGAAATGGCAGACTAATGGTTTAAAACCAAGTAAAGGACACAAGTTGCACAAATTTAGTTAGTTGGACAAAATATGTTATTTTATACAAGCACAACTACATGGACCCAGTCGGTTATGTGATGGTGAGAAAAGCGTAAAAACAATTATAAATATAAATTTCAAATTTCTAAATTAACATTAAATAGTCACAATTACTTATAAAGTCTTTGCTTAAATTCATACCTTAGCATCCATAAATGGAAGGCATGTTTAAAAAGTCACTAATTGTACTAAGCATATCTTTGCTAATTTTGGACATCAGCACTATAAAAAACATCTTTCTCATGAAAATTCTGATTTCTAAACAAAGAAAAATTGATTATATAATGAATCTATGTTATAAGAACTGTAGGTGTCCTAAGTAATAATAAATTTCATGAAAACAAAACTCTACATCCTATACACACTGTTTAGAAAGCAGGAACTATTGAAGGCATAAACATGTATCACAACAATGCTTAACTGATGTTCATTCTACTGTACCAGTTCAAAAATAATCAGTTACTGGAGAGAAGTTTTAATTCGGTTGTTGTAGATTCCAACTGTGTTGATGTCAGAAAACCTCAAAAGGCTTTCAATAACTAACAGTACAATCAAACAGAACACATCACCTGTTTCATTTTGACACTATATGGTATATATATGGATGTATGGCTGTTTTTTATTTTATTTTTAAAAACAATAGGGAGGGGTCCAGACCCCTCTCCTATATCTGCACCTGCTAATTCAGTATTAAAAAGTTTACAATTCATTCAGTTATTCTAGGCTTTGTCTACCTACTGCAATATATAACCCTCCAAAGACATCTGCCAATTTTATTGGCCATTTAATGCCCTCTTTCTCTATGATGTAATTGTAATTTTGACTAATCAACTGATGGTTAATCTAAAACAGTAATAATCAGAACAACTGATTTTGAATGCTCAATGATTTTCATAACATTAACCTCTTTAACCATAATTTTCTGTAATGAATGTACGTGCTACTCACAGATTATTGATTATTTGAAAGTATAAGTATGCCAAATCTATAATATACCTGCATCTAGATTAAATACATGTATAGCATTTTAAAAGATGGTTGCAAATTTATACGTCAAACTTCCCTTTTTACATCATTGTTGGCAATTTGTAATAATATCAAACATGTCTCAACATTCATTATATTCAGTCACAGAATCTCTCAACCACCGATGTGTGACACTATCTATATGGAAACTACTTATATTTTCTCTCTTAAAAAAATAGTGTGAACTGTCACTTCTATCACTTTACCAGTCTTAATCCAGTCAGTAAAAAAAACAAACTACAGGTAAAGATAGTTCAATCATCTAATGTTTTGTTTCTTTTTCTGCTCTTGTCAAAAGACTTCAATCATTTTTCCATTTCTTAATCTTATTAACCACAGGTTAATTCTAATTTAATTTTAAAATATAACTTTATGATGGAAAATCCACTAATGGAGTATACCCTACACCTTCCCTAGCAAAATCTGGCAATACCTGTTTCTACAGTTATTATTAGGAATTATTTTGAAGTTATGAGTTAATTACAAGTGACATGTTTTAAAGAAGTGAGTAAAGTGGATTTCTAGGAACTGAAACCTGTTGAGACTGAAGAGATAAAAATAGCAGTCAAGAGGTTGAATCAACATGAATTAAAACTGAGGGTTTCATGGGTGGAGGGCTTTAATGGGGAATTCTTACATTGAGACCAGTTTTGTTACTAATAAGCCGTGCCGAATCGAAATAGTCCTATGGCCTAGGCACCTTCTGTTCGTAGGCCCTACCAGCTGTATAAGTTAAACCAAAAATTAGATAAATTATAGATGTATAAGTTATAAATTCAGGTTTGAAATTCTGTAGGCCCTATATACTATGCTTGTTGTGTTGAATAAATAATCTGGCCCTGCTAATAAGAATATTGTTTTAAATGGTTGGGACTATATAAAGTCAAGTTATTAAAATATGAGATGGTTACAAGTGTGGGGGGGGGAGATATATTTGGTTAAGATTGATTACACCATAATTATATTTGATGTTTTGCTAGATGTTAAAATAAAAAGATACAAATTGTGTAATTACTTTCAGAAAGTCAAATGTTGAGGCTATAAGACAAAATGTTTACCATTAATAAGTTGAGATAATGAGTTAACGTATAATATGGTGGATAATTTTGAATCTTTTTAAAATATATTGCTTCTAATGTAAAAACTTTTCTAAAAAAAAAGTAAAGAAAAAGAACACAACAGATATAATAAACATGAGAAAAGGAGCAAGTCATGAATAATTGCACCAGGTTTAAACTGACAGTTACCTTGATAGATTTATAGAGCTATTACCATCCAATAACATATTTATTTTAAAGAATGTCAAGGTTTAGTAAAATTGGACAATTAAAAAGTTGCTGATGATAAGCTATTTGTCAAAATAAAGAGATAATGAAGCTTTTAGTTATTACATTTTGTTTCTACAGAAAGATATTAATCACTTCATGAAAAGTAGAAAAAATAACAAATAAAAAATAAACAAACTACCAAGAATAAAGAGAATTTTTCTGGGATTTCAAATAAGGTCAAAGATAAGACTTTTAAATTTATTACAGGTCAATATACATTTAGAAGATAGATGATAGAAGAGTTGTTAATGCTATTCTAGTTTTTGAGAAGTGATAGGAGTTGCCCTAGAAATTATAGGTCACTTAATTTTTTATGACCTTAAAAATCTGGAAGATCCATGCTTGTTATTAGCAGGGTACATTAATGTTCAATAATTAGGCCTTTGGTTTTTTCTTACATATTTATAAGAGCTATTATTAGTAGAAAAGTAAAATTTGTTAATGACATTGAACAAATGGTATTTCTCCATGATGACGAGGAAACCCACTTGTAAAGAAAATTATATATGTGTATATGTATATTATATATGTTCGCTCCTCTACATAGTGCTTTCTCTACCCATACCAGCCGTTTTTACATATATAAATGGTATTTCTATATATGTATATTATAACAATAAATTTTTAAGCCATAAACAAAACACATTAAAATTAAATAAAATATGTTGCATATTTTAAAAGGATCCTAGGGTGCAAGCTACAATGTAGGATTATAAAATGTATCCTAGGTTTTGAGGTGACTATGGAAGTAGGACCCACATTGCAATGGGGATACACCATCTATCAGTCTTAACCTCCAATTTGCTAGTCTTACATAATAAGATTAGAAATTAGGAGATCAAGATGTGGGTGCTCAAGCACACAACATCTCACAACTATATCACCCTTCACTGCCTGTAGACTGTTGTAGGAAGATGACTGCTCTCCCAAGTTAAAATAAGAATAAGATAAACACAAAAAGATAAATTAATACATAGCACAAATAATTCTGAAATATATAATGTTATTGATGCCATTTATCCAACAAAATTAGAAATTGAAGTATTTTCAATTTCTAATACAGATACACATTATTTAGATTTAGAAGTTAAAGTAATTGATAAAAAGGATATCAATATAAATATTTTTGGCTTACTCTCCTTACACAGTAATGTTCCATACCAACTTATTATAAACATTATAACTTCACAGTTATTCAGATATTGTAAAATGTGTAATGAATTACAATATTTTATTAATGTTGATATATTGATATGAAAATTAATGGTTAGTGGATTTAATAAAGAAATTTCAGATAAAATTATTCTGTAACAAATACAAAGTAAGTAAAATAAGAGAAATTCTACTAAAAATTACTTTTTATTAGATAAAATTACTTTTAGTAATTTTTAGTTAAAATAAGGTAATTTAAGAACTTGGCACTACTTTATGTGGATGTACACCTTGAGCCACTTATAAAAACATAACAGTCACAGTAAATTATTACTTTACTGATGTCCTGTTAATTAGTGCTTCTATCATATTGGGGACAGAAATACTAACTTAAACAGGTAAGTTTCATCTTACTTACCCCCAATCGGTAGTACCTAATTTTCATTTTTTCTTATTTTATTCATTTATCTTTATATATGTAAAAACAGCTGGTATGGGTTGAGAAAATTTTTATGTAGAGGAGTGAACAGCATTTCAACCTTCTTCAGTTAATGTCAGGTTCACAAAGAAAGAAAAAGGTAACTGACCGACAGCTGACCATATGTTTGAAGGGGGTCGTGTAATTGAGGGTAGGAATGTAGAGGGTATGCTTAGATGTTTGATTATATTTTGAATGTCATATTTTGTTACTAGGTTTTGACAAATGTTGGTTACTTTTCTGCTGATGTCAGGAATAGATGGTATTTTTCTGCCTCTACATCTGAAGGCATGCTACTGCAAAGGCCAACCACCCTGTTAGAAAAATAAAACTTTTTTTAACTGACGATGACTCCTACCCTACCAAAATCTATATTTGTGTCCCTCAGTCCCACTATTCTCATTGTTAAACATGAAAAAAGATGATGCATCAACACTGTCAATTACCTTTACCATCTTAAATGCTTTAATCAGATTCCCACTAACTGCTTTTTTAAAAGAAAACATTACGAAAGATTTCAACCTCTCTTCATATGACAACCCCTCCATCCCATGTGCAATTCTAGTAACCCTTCTTTGAACCATTTCAAATAATTCAATGTTCTTTCTGAGATAAGAAGCCTAAGACTGAACACAATATTCCAAATATGGCCTAACCAGTAACCTGTACAATAAAATTATAACTTCTTTAGACTTGTATTCAGTATTTCTGTAGATACAACCTAAAATCCTATTTGCACTACCCCTAACAACAACATACTAGTTGAATGGCTTTAGAGACTGATCAACTATTACACCAAGATCCCCTTCATTCATAGCATTGTTAAGATTACATTGCATTTAGTATAATTAAAGGCCATCTGCCATCTTTTGCCTAACTCACTCAATGATCTGAATCATTTTGTAAGTCAGCCGCATCCTCTTCACAGATAACAACACTCATAACCTTAATATCATCTTAAAAATTTATTTCATTTATTGACCAGCCCATTATCTGTCTCTGATATAAATCAAAAAGAGCAAAGGTTCTAAGACTGTGTCTTGAGGTACTTCTCTTGTAACATTAATCTAGTTTAACTGATGCCATTTGTAACAACCCTCTGCTTTCATCCATCCAGCCACTCTTCTATCCAATTTGTTAACTTATCCCCCATACCTTCAGAGAGAATGTTCTTTAGAAGCCTTTTATGTTGCACCTTATCAATTACTTTCTGAAAACCCAGGTACACCAAATCGACACCCTTACCCTCATTTACATAAACAGTAACCTTTTCAAAGAGCATCAAAAATATTTGTAAGGCATAATTTTCCCTCAGTGAAACCATGTTGACTATCCAATAAAATTCTAAACTTGGTTAAATAACTTTGCAAAGCATCTTTTAACAGACTTTCAAAACCTTTTCTCACAACTGTTTAAGCATCACAGAATGACATAGGTCCATTACTGAGATATGTGTTAAATGGCATTTAATTTTCATAAGTACAAGGTAATTGCATCAAAGTTATAATTTCAATCATGTTTGATATAGATGAGAACCCATTCAATAGTGAAAAAGCCTTGACACATTGAAGGATAAGTCACTCAGGTCATCAAAACAGTGCTTTGAGACTAGTAACAAATTAATACATTTTAAGAAAGATTTGTAAACCCATTGGTTATAAATCAAAAGAGACAATTTTCTCCATATAAAAAATTACTAATTAAGCCTCACATACAATATTGTATACAGTTTTTGCATCTTCATAACACTGGTTTATGGGAAATGGTATAAATAAAGGCTAGTGGGATAATTCCAGGGATAGAAAGGTAAAGTTATTGGTACAGATAAAGATACATTTAATCTTGAGAAATGGGAACACGAAAATTTTATTTAGCTTCACAAGGTTATAAATGAGGCTGGTAAGATAGATACCTCTAATCACTTTGAGGATATTACACATTTTTTTTCCCCAAAAACCACATAATTTTTTCCAATATTCTCAATAAAATCTACTACAAACCTTACTTAATTTGTCACCATATATAACAGGCTGAGAAAGTTTTATAATTGCTACTTTAGTGAAAAAAACTCAATAGTCAAAACAAAACTAATTTTACCCTCTATTGTTTTTTTCTTTTCTTTCCTGGTGTTAATCATTTACATTTTTCTTAATCTGATATCACCCAAAACCTCTAAAGGTATTCCAATACCTTTAGAACACTTATTTAGAACAATATATACACAAGCATTTCTTTGTTCTTTATTCGGAAAAAATTACTAATAGGACAAGATGATGCAAGTTCAAGATTTGGAAAATATAGGCCATGTTCCAGTTAGTGATGTTGAGAAAACCCTCTTGTAGAGAAAAATATCTATGTACAAACGGCTCAACCCAAACGAGCCATTTTTACATAAATACATGTTCCAGTTAAATCAGTTTTTTCTGTAAGAGTGATTAGTTTATGCAACTCATGGACAGAATTAACTGTCATCAGCTGCAATGAACAACAGCATTTTATGAGGATTTACTCAATGGAATCTAGAAGTTCCTGAATAGTAAAAGGGAGAAATAAATTTTATTAATTTTCTTTTGTTTTTTTTGTGAAGGGACAACCTTCAAGTTAAAGGACCAAGTTGTCTCTTACTGTATATATATATTAAATATATATCACTGCTTGTACACTGCTCGTTACACCTTTATTTTTAGGCTTTACTTGCCCCTAAAATTTACATTTTATTTTTACTGCACAATATACAATTTGTATTAAAAATGACAGAAAGTTGTAAGTTATTTGTATTTTTTGCCATCATTTGACAAATTCACATTGCATTCAATTTGAACTTCCTTGTATAAGTGACTACGTTATATTTACAAGTTTAAACGTGCAATTTGTCGATACTCTTCTATTTGAGCTTCGAAAGAATTTCAATACCTTTTCCAACAGTTATAAATATTCTGCTCAGGATCATTTCACAATTATTAGGTGGTCAGAAATCGCTTCAACTTTCGAATTTCTAGTTCTACTATGACTAATTACTATATGTATTACTATATAAAATTTTTACTCACCTTATCAAAATAAAAATTTTAATCACGATTAATGACTAAACTAATCCAAATTATCCATCTAATTTTATAAGCCTACAACGTCCGGCTAACCTGGTGTCATCTGGTGCATATATTCCGTATATGTTTTTCATAGTTATCAGAGACTGTGTGTGTTTTTCTTATAGCAAAGCTACATCGGGCTATATGCTGTGTCCACCGAGGGGAATAGAACCCCTGATTTTAGCATGAAAATCCGTAGACTTACCGCTGTCCCAGCGGGGAACTATTAAAAACATCAAACCTCTACCCTAACAACGCTTCATTTATTTTGGTGTAGTATTTTTACCTCCTATTATTACTAAAATTAATCTCTGCGTAAGTGTCTTTTTGTATAAGTTCTTGGCCCGGCATGGCCAAGCGCGTAAGGCGCGCGATTCGTAATCCGAGGGTCGCGGGTTCGCGCCCGCGTCGCGCTAAAACATGCTCGCCCTCCCAGCCATGGGGACGTTATAATGTGACGGTCAATCCCACTTTTCGTTGGTAAAAGAGTAGCCCAAGAGTTGGCGGTGGGTGGTGATGACTAGTTGCCTTCCCTCTAGTCTTACACTGCTAAATTAGGGACGGCTAGCACAGATAGCCCTCGAGTAGCTTTGTGCGAAATTCCAAAACAAACAAACAAAACAAGTATAAGTTCTATCGTGGAGGTATGAAGACATATTATGTTCCCCTTATTTCTATAATGATACCTTTTTTTCCTATTTTTTTATTATTTCCTCATTTTAATGTTGACAAATTAGTCCGGGACTGTGATGGTGAACTCACGACACGCTGTTGTTTTTTGTTGACACGCCTAAATTGACATTTTTATCGTTCAAAAGTTAAACAAAAACTATAAAATATGAAAACCAATTGAATCAAGAGACGTTTTTAATTTCATCTAATTAAATAGGAAATGGTTATATATATATATTTTGTAAATAAACATGCAGTTCTCTATATTTGATGGCTGCTTAATTACATGTTATTGTTGTTAAATTTGGTTTGTTTCGAGCAAAGCTGCTCGAGGGCTATCTTTGATAGCTGTCCCTAATTTAGCAGTGTAAGAGCTGCTCGAGGGCTATCTTTGCTAGCTCTCCCTAATTTAGCAGTGTAAGACTAGAGGGAAGACAGCTAATCATCACTACCCACCGCCAACTCTTGAGCTAGTCTTTTACCAACGAATAGTGGGATTGACTTTATAACGTCCCCACGGCTGAAAAGGCGAGCATGTTTGGTGTGACGGGGATTCCAACTCACGACCCTTGAATAATGAGTCGAATGCCTTAACCTCCTGGCCATGCCAGGCTAGGTTGGATTTGAATTGAAATAAGTTACCATTATACATAGTATGAAATTAAACATTAATGTTTGCTAGTAGATATGAATTATACGAGTATATTCATAATTCAGATGTGGCCAGCTTAATTTTTTCTTTGTCTTTAGTCTGTCTATGGCGTCGTTTTACACGAGATTTTGATTTAATGAGTCTAATTAAGTAATTATTAATCACTTTTGCATGGTGTTATGTCAAATTATTAATTACTTTGAAGTATTATTGATATTATTGTTTCGGGAAATGAAAATTTATCTTCATTAACATTATTAACTGTGGTATCGTTTAAACTAATTCGGCCTATCGTTAATTCATCGTTTTACTTGTTCTAACATTCATTTGGCTCATTACATATTTGTGTTAACGATTCTGAATTGCAATTGTTTTTTTTGTTTTTTTATTTCAACCTTATGATAATGGCGAAGTTAGTAAAGAAAAAATAAAATTCTCAAAGAAAGGAAACGGAAGGAGCTTTCAAGATTGGTGGACTGAAAAATATGGCGTCATTGATAACGAACGACAAAGCTCTGTGCATCCTGTGTACTAAAACACTTATGAGCAAAACAAGGAATGTGAAAAGGCATTTCGAAACTAACCACCAGTGGCTTCTAGAAAAAAGTGAGCAAGAACGTAAAGAATATATATTACAAATGTTAAAAGATAAACAGTTTCAGTCAGACAACTTGCTTAAATTTGTAAATGGGCCTCAAATTTATTGTATGCAAGCTTCAGTATTTCACATACTATTGTCCAGCATGGAAACTCACTTACAGATGGAGACTTCGTTAAGGAAGCTTTTCTGAAATGTGCACCATTTTTATATGATGATTTTCAAAATAAAACTGCTATTATTTATTGTATTAATAACTTACCAATTAGTAGAAATACTATTAAAGACATAGTGATGAAGATAAAATGTGATATAAAAAAATCACGTGAAAAAACACTTAGATGCATGTGATTTCTTTTCTATTTGTCTCGATGAGACCATCGATGCTACGTCATCGTTTAGATTAGCTATTATTTCTAGCTGTCTCAGTGACAATGCAATATATGAGGAATTATTTAAGTTAGAAAATTTGTTTATGTATACAACAAGAGCTGATATATGTAAGGCTGCAGTCAGAATGTTTCGTGATAAATAGATAGATGTGTCAAAAATAGTGGGCCCATCATGGCCAAGTGGTTAAGGCGATTGACTCGTAATCTGAGGATCACGGGTTTGAATCCCCGTCATACCAAACATGCTTGCCCTTTCAGCTGTGTGAGCGTTATAATGTGATGGTCAATCCCACTACTCGTTGGTAAAAGAGTAACTCAAGAGTTGGCGGTGGGTGGTGATGACTAGCTGCCTTCCCTCTAGTCTTACACTGCTAAACTAGAGACGGCTAACGCAGATAGCTCTCGTGTATCTATGCGCGAAATTTAAAAAAAAAATAGTGTCAGTTACGACAGATGATGCCCCAAATATAATTAGGCGAAAAGTTAAATTTGTGAGACATTTTACAGAAACTGCTGGTCATCTGCTTGTATGCTTTCACTGTATCATACACTAAGAGGTATTGTGTGCAAAGGTAGGTTTAAAAGAAGTTAATGATGTAATGGCAGTTGTTACAAAAATACTCAATTTGATAGCTTCACGGGCCTTGCACAAACGAGAATTTATGGTACTGTTAAATGAAGTTGATTCAGTTTATGTGCGATAGCTAAGTCGCCGCAAAGTACTTGAACGTTTTATGGAATGTTCAAATGAAATCAAGCGATATTTAGATATGAAAAATATAGAACAATTTCCTCACTTAACTGATGTAGCTTGGCTCAGTAGACTTATGTTTTTCACACATTTGTCATTACATTTGAATGAACTCAATATTAAATTACAAGATTTTGAAAAACTATTGCTATAGTGTTTGGCTGGATCAAAGGTTTTGGATGCAAGCTCAACATTTTTAAACGTGACTTGGAAAGTAGAAGTGATAAGTACTATCATAGGTTGAAAAAACATTTTGATGAAATGAAGTGTCGATACAGAGACGACTTGGAACAAGCTCGAGAACAATTTGTTGACATTTTAAATGCTATATTTGAACAGCTTTCAACAAGATTTGTGCAGTTCAGGGAGTTAGAAGAAACAATAAATTTTATAAAATCTCCTGATAAAGCTGTTTTTACAAATCCGAAGTTAGATTTTATTGAATGGTTAGATTTAAACATCTTTGAAATGAAATGAGCAAAGTACCAATCCAGCTCTGTTTGGAAACAAAAGTTAGAAACCCTAGAACGAGACCGCTTGCAAGAATCTGTGAATAAGAATTTTGATAATGAAATTCTGAAAGTGCGGAACTGCATCCTGAAAAGTTTTGACACTCTAAAAGACTTGCCAAAGCTACAGTGACAATTTTTTCCTTAACTTACTCGTGCGAAACTTTGTTCTCATCTTTGAATAACATCAAAACGGACAAGAGAAACAGATTGGTTCATGATGTCAGTGCTGCTTGAATTGCATTAAAGTGTACAAATTACGTTCTTTCTTCATGAGTACAACAACAAAGAAGTCACTAAATAAAAGGTGTAATTGTAGTTTTTATTTTAAAACATTTTTATTTGTTGTTTTTTTTCCTGTATTGTTCAAATGAGCTAGAATAGGTAGTTTTATTATTATAACTGCTATGTTCCTTTGATAACTGATCGTTTATGTATGTAACACGCCACTTAAATATGATCACGAAAAATTTTAATTCTTGACATACAGGGTTGGAAAGGTTTTAATATTACCTTGCTCTAATCGGTTCAGTTTTTTTTGTTTTAGTGTCTCGCTGGCAAACAATAAGTCTATCGATTTACAACACTACAATCGGGATTTCGATTTCACGAGGTGGTCTTGTTTTGAAAAACACACTCACCTTTTCTTAGATGACGTTTTATGACCGTAAGGGTACTGAACTGTGTTTCTTGAGCATGGGTTAAACTAGCTAAAACAAAAAAAAAACTGGAATATCCTTTGCTGTCCACATTATGGTATCAGTTGAACCTAATAACAAATCATAGTTGCCAGTGGATAGATATCACGAAATCACACTGTCTCTGGACAAAGAAAATGAGAAATCCACGCACACTTTCTTCATCCAATTATATTCTAATTTGTTTTCAATGAATATTTACTTTTCTAATGTTCCTGTTTGTTATCACGATTTTCAGTCTTCAGAGAAGAAAAAATAAATATTAAATATTGACTGAGAACGAGTTAAAACTGTCCTCCGTGATCTGTGAGCATGCGCACTGAACTTACTTTTCAAGAAAAAAATGTGTTTATTTGTCGAAAACTTGCAAAGCATATCATTTTTACACTGAAAGAAACATGCAGTCACAAGAATTCTTATCAATTTCCTGGAAGAACCTTGCTGTTATTGCTAGAAATTATATCCAACACTTGTCGAGAAATCGGTTTTCAACTGAAAACGCTATACCTTTGTAGGACATCAAGCTGCATACTGGTTGAGATGGGATAATATGAGAAAACATACGTGCGAGAAGATTAGATATCTTTATTTTCAAGAGAAATCGTTTAAATTATTGCTGAATTCGCATTAAAATAGATTGTTTTAGGTTACTACTTATTAGGAGAAGAATAAGAAACTAAAGATGTCAAACAATCTATTTGTTTGTTCAATTTTGTCTACATTTACTCAATAGATACAAGTAGTGTGGTATAGGAATTAATAAACCTTAAGTTATTTTTGGGCCCAGTACTGCCAGGTGGTTTAGGCGCTCGACTCGTAATCTGAGGATTGCGGGTTTGAATCATCGTCACACTAAACATGCTCGCCCTTTCAGCCGTGGGGATGTTATAATGTGACGGGCAATCCCATTATTCGTTGGTAAAAGAATAGCTCAAGAGTTGGCGGTGGGTAGTGATGACTAGCTGCCTTCCTTCTAGTCTTACACTGCCAAATTAGGGACGGCTCGCGCGGATAGCCCTCGTGTAACTTTGCGCGAAATTTAGAAACAAATAAATCATTCTTTTTATACTATAAGTAGTTATTTTGATTATGTGGAGGTTTTCACATAAAACACACTCAAGAATATCAATAAGTTGATCTTGATTTAAGATACCTTTGTCATTTTATCATTTTCAAAATAGGTGACACCTGCTATTGCTCGTGAAGAAAATGGTTTAAACCTGTCTGGTTTCCACATGTTGAGGACAGTATCCTTCACAAGCTCTTCAGGTTATATTTAGTGATTACAGCCTTATTGTATCTGTGGAATTAGAAGGACTAGTTATACGATGTATAAGCAAAGTTTTATTTTAAGTTAAGACAATACATTTAACTAGCCTCACTTGGAGTTTCAACTCAACTTGACCCTGTTTGTTTGTTCTTGTATGATAGAGAAGCAACTGTCCATTGATCCCCAAACAAGTATATACACTGTATTTTTGTTTGTATGTATTAATAAAAATTGTTTCCACTGTCACAGGGCTTATTTTAAGAACTTTTTCGTAGTTCATACTCATTTCCAAAACAACAATTTCAAAAATAAAACACTTGTTAGAAAATATAGCTTAAATCAATAATAATAATACTCTCGCAACTGTAGACAATATTGTTACTTGAAGTTTAGTCAGTATTAAGAATTCCAGGACTTTCCGTGAAAGTATTTTTTGTGTGTTTTTCTTCTTTTTCTATTACTTTATTAAGAGTATTCACAAATTATCGTTGCTCCTCAGACTTGGTTGGGTGAACTGAACGATAAAGTAAGTTTGTTTTATTTTTATATTTCGCTCAAAGCTACACGAGGGCTATCTGCTCTAGCCGTCCCTAATTTAGCAGTGTAAGACTAGAGGGAAGGCAGCTAGTCATCACCACCCACCACCAATTGTTGGGCTACTCTTTTACCAAAGAATAGTGGGATTGATCGTCACATTATAACGCCCCCACGGCTGAAAGGGCGAGCATGTTTGGTGTGATGGAGATTCGAACCCATGACCCTCAGATTACGAGTCGAGTGCCTTAACCACCAGGCCATGCTAGGCCCACAACAAAGGACGTCAATCTCTAGTTGGTAAAAGCTTATTCTTAGAGAAAAATCCGAAGAAAACAGATAACTAATTGCTATTTACTTCTCACAAAAGAACGAATTTTTCCAAAGTGTATTTTTCATCGATATCACACATTCATTAAATAACAAAAATAAAAAAGACATTTTCAGATATTCCCATACTCCTACACGACTATTGTTATTGGAAAATACGTCATTGCAAGACCAAAGAATTCTCCAGTGACATCTTCCGTGGAAATGTCCTGTAATAACAAAGGGAAATAACACTTGACAATTTGTAACTAACTGAAGAAGAAATTCGTACATTCAATAGCTCGTTGAACAGAATATGTGCACCCAAATCTTTTAGTGTGAGCTATTTTGAACGTTCTAATTGACAATAAATGTAATTTTTTCAATCTAAAATTTGATATTTTTACAGATATTACTTTGCCTTTGTGGCTTTCACTAAAGATTTTTAGAATATGGATTATAAGTACTTAATAGATACAGAGTATACTTGAAAAAAACTGAAATTAGAGGAACTCTTAAAATGATTCAAGGATATTTGAAAGATAGACTATTAGTTACTAAAATACAAGATATTTTACATTAATAAACAAATATAATTACAGGTGTACATCAGGAACCTATTATGGTCCTAGCTTTATTTCCTTTAAACATTAATGATATAACAAACATAAGACTCGGGTGTAGTGTTTTAAAAACCCAATTATTCTGCGTTACTCACTTGTTGTAAAGATTAAGAAAGTGCAGTGCATGATTGTGATGATATGGTTAGGATAGCATAACTTATTTAAACAAAACCTGTGTTTTAATTATCTCTTTGAAAGTTAAAAGATTTAATATTACAGTTAAATATTAAAAAAAATACGTTATGTGGATGAATATAACATTGAAAACTGTTATTTTTGTATGAAATGATTGAAAATGCCCTTAAAGTGTTCGACTCGCAATCTGCGGATCACAAGTTTAAATCTGCATCACCGAGCATACCCACTTTTTCAGCCATGGGGGCATTATAATTTGTCTGTCCATCCCCTTATTTTTTGGTAAAAGAGTAGCCCAAGTAGTCTTCTCTCTGCCCTCAGTGGCACAGCCGCATATCTACGGATTAACAAACGCGAGAAACCGGATTTTGATATTCGTGGTGGGAAGTGCCCAGATAGCCCATTGTATAGCTTTGTACTTAACATCAAACATCTTGTCAATTTTAACTACATTAGAAGCAGCTTGCGCAGATAGTTTTGCGCAAAATTAAAATCAAACGTGTGCTAAAACTCTTTGAAAACTTAAATATCGTAACATTTAAGTTTTAGTATTTGTTTGTTAGTACAGTGGTATATATAACTGTTGCATTTTTTTTTCTCTAAAATATAATTACTTTTGTTTATATTTGTTTGATTAATTTCAAGCAAAGGCTTACTGACTATCGGCTGTGTTCACCGCGGAAAATCGAACTCCATCTTTTAGTGTTACAAGTCCGTAGGTTTATCGCTTTCCTGCCGGGAAACCACAGTTTGTACACTAATTTGTGAACCATTAATAGCAAACCACCTACTTATTTATTGGTGTGCATGATAATTAAATTTGAAAAAATATCAAGAAATTAATTTTTAACGTCTTTAAAAGGTAATGCATTCGTACTTAATATTAACATTTTGTTTATGTTATATAATCTGTTAAATCCAATCTACGACAAGTACAGAGATTGCCTGATTGTTATTTTCTGTGACAGAACTCAGTGAATGGTCTATACTGCCTAACTGGGCATTTACGCTGTAGCTAACATTCCCAAAATTCCGATAGGTAAAGTGAAGAGTGATCTGTAAAAGTGATTTGAGTATTTTTTAAATATTTTGATCAGCTCCAGAAAAATCATTACAAGTCGTAGTCTTATTTACATTTTTGTTTGAGTTTCGGTTTCAGCTGCTGATTAGTATTTTATTTGATCCTAAATTATAATTGTCTTTCATTAAATACAATTTTTTAAATCAAAATCATAGTCAAATTTACTAATTTAATTTCCATATTCATTTCCTCTACCATTCATCATGACTAATCTATGTCTCCACTAACATTTCCTTAACTATAAATGTTCGTTTTGTTTGCTTTTACACTACGTCTTGTTGCTTCAATTCGACAAAAAACATATTATTACACTTATTCTTCCCCATATTATTTTCCTTAATCTTCTGTTCAGTGGAAAAGTTCTCATTAAAGAATAATATAGTCTCACTTCTGCCAAGACCTGGTCTGAGAGTTTATGGAATATGAATTTTCTTATATGTTAAAGGTACTTCTTCACTTACTATTTAAACTTAACTGCCAAAAAAAAAAAAAAAAAGGAGTTTCATATCAACATCCAATCTCCAGAAAACAGTTTTAAACTGAGTGAATACTGTCAAGATTTCCCACACATTCTTTTCATTGTGATAAACAATATGCTCCAGCTGCTCAAAATTCTTACATAACACATTTCTAATCACTAACTGCTTGTAGACTAATATTTTGGAAAATGTTCCAGGTATTTATTGCTGTTGAGATAATGAGAATCTCGATTTATGAATATTTGTATTTACAACAATCTAAAAGTTTACAAATTATTGAAATTAAGTTTTATGAATATTTATTTACTAATTCCTCGAATAATCATTAGTTTACATGTATTGTAGTAAGTTGTATTTTAAATCTATAATTTAGACTTTTTTGTGTTAGAGACCACATGATGCAATACCTAAAAAGTTCGTATAAATTAAGGCTTCTGTAGAATCTAGAAATTTCATGTTGTATTATAAAAAATGAGTATAGTTTAAATACGAAAATCAGTGAGTTACTGAGTGATTCAGTTCAATACTAGCATGGAGAGGTATTGTGTCTCTTCCATCATTCACGGAGTCAGTTAGAGTATTTATAATTGATTGATTTGTGATCACTTTCTGTTGAAATGTTTATAAGTAACTTAATAATCTATTGCTATCATATTTCTTACAGAAACATTGTTTGTGAACTTAAACCTACCACTTGTATCAAAGTGAACATATTCTACAGTAAACATTATTGAAAAATTAATTAATTCATAGACATGGCATTATTTTACCAAATAACCTCTCTCAACAATAGAATATTGTGTATATAAACACACCATCACATCAACTGTAATAGGTAAACATAATTTTTATTTTAGTTTCAAATATTTTTTAAAGATAATTTTTGTCAAAAATTGTAAATATTAGTCAAGCATGTACGTAAAGTATTTTATCGTAGAGGCTTCTAAAGTAATTCAATTGGTGTTCCAAATGCTGAGTGAACTTTGCAGTTTTTCACGTATTGGTTTTATGGTAACTGCAGCTTCAACATCTTCAATGCCAACAGTGAAGAATTAATCAGTGTTTTTATTTTCAAAAAATGTTACCGTTTCACTTGATATGTTTCAGCAGAAACTGAATTAATTTGGTTAAAGAATCGGAATTAGTCTGCGTAGTTTCAAATTTTTTGCATGTTTTTTTTTTCCATAGTTAGATATTGGAGACCATCAAACCCAATCACAACTTGTGGCAAAATTTTTATTTTACAATGAAGTGCTGTTTATCTTGTAATCGAACCTAACACTGTAAACTTCGATTTAGTATTTAGTATATTCAATTCCAGTTTGTTTAATTTAAATCTAATTTCATTTTTGTGATTTTTATTGACTTATTTCCAGCAATTGGAAAGTGCGTGTCTGAATAATGCCATCTTGTTGTTTTTGCGTAACTATTATGACTTTGTATGTGTACAGTATTATCATATAAAACTATTTTTTGCATTAGTATTAAGTAAATTTGCTTTAAAAACAGAACCGAATAGGAAATATGAGGAATGGGAAAGTGTGTTAAAAGTTATTTACAAAAAAAGAATCAAATGTAGTGTGCATATTTGCACAGACATTTACACAATAACTTCTACACTTCTTGTATGTAGGCTGTCAGCTTCTTTCTTACACAAGAATCGTAAAAGTAAAATAGAGAAAAACAAAAAGTTTGATTTTGGAATAAGTTTGCATCCTTTCTCTTGTGAAAGTATCACCACGTGACTATTCATTCTCTCACAGCATTTATCTGCTGTAACATACAGACAGTATTGATTCAACTCGAAAAAGGTGTTACATTTGTTGATCCTTTTAACACTTATGCGAAGTATGCTGCAACATCTCTTTGGACAGAGTAGATACTATTTGCTAAAGTAGAACAACGATGCAAAGGTGAGTAAAAAAAGGCAAACTTTAACGGTTTTCTGGATCACATTTATATTAAAACTACATAAAAACTTGCTAAAACAGAAATTCAGATTTCCTTTATTGTTAAAAATTATACCATTCAATTCTGTTCTTCAACTAGATACTTTGGGTTAATAACTAAAGTTTGTTTCTGGGCGTTAAATATCCGTCCACGAAGTTACACTACCACACAGTTTAGAGTTGTTTAATGTTAATGAGTTTCAAGTACGGAATAACAGATTTTCTGTGTTTTTTCCTTCATGAATACGTTTAACCCATCACCCAAGAAAACAGCAGTTATCACGCTCTCATCGAATGTTTATATATCTTTAATAGAAAATGTCTGCTTGCTGTTTGTTTTTCAATAAATTTCGCGCAAAGCTACTGGCTTAAGAGTTCCTAATTTTGAAATAATACATTAGATGAAAGATAGCTATTCAACACCACTCTCTGTCAATTTTGCGCTACTATATTCAATTGGTGGGATTGATTATTACATTATAACATACACACGGCTGAAGGAGCGAGCATGTTTGGTATTGAGATTGAACCAACGAACCAAAGTTTAAGAGTTAGCACCCAAATCATCAAGCTATGTAAGAATAAATCTATAGGATGCAAAAAAAGTTTTCGTGTTATTCATTTATCAATTCTTCATGGTGTTAAGCCTTTTAGAAATATATTATAACATATATTAATAAAACATCATTGAGAAGTATTTATTCTTCACTTTTGGGGAAAAAATCCTTTAGGAAGTCAAGCCACACCTATTTTGTAAGCGACACCTAACGGGAATATAATATGAGTCACAATTATGGACCAAATGAAAATATATGTCCATATATAGAATGGTTATCAGCGGTCGTTGACGCAATGACCCAAAAGCTTTTCTAGGCAAATTGGTTATATAGTATTCACCGTGTTAGTATTAAAACGAAGTTGTTTAACGTTACTTTAGATATATAAACTCGAGAAAGGAATAGCGTGAAAAGTTTAAGATATTCAAAAAATTAATTTTTCTAAACGTCCATGTGAGAAATTTTTTAACACGTTTACTGGAACTTGAACTTACTTAAGGTAGGCCAATATTAATGTTAAATAATTAGAAAACATTGTAAAATGTTGACCTTATTAGTATACCATTCGAAAGTATATAGAGCTGTTTGTAGTTGTACTTTGTAATGTGAGTTACAGGCTTAACTTAGTAATGCTGTTATTAATACTACTAGTACAGCTAATAATAGTATTTAGATTTCTCATATAGGTAGTGGGTGGTGCTTTTATGTATAAAATATAACTAGTGTAAATGTAAGAGTCAAAGACACACAGTTTATAACTTTTACTGTTTTGTATACATTGTATTTGGTCTGTTCAATGTGTGGTACTTGTAACTGGGTGTGAAGCCCAAAACTGTGGTCTGTACGTTCTTCCGGTGTAACGTTAGTTACTTTTTGTGTGTGGCGGTAAGGAAATGTGTTAATAATGATTGGGTTATATAATACAAAATATTATATAGAACCAGTGGCAGTGTGTTATATTTTATGGAAATGTATTGTAAAGTTACACTTTTAGTTTAAAATATATGAACTGAAATGCACCCAAAATTTTGCACATGATGATATATACTCAATCGCTGTTAATCACACTTAATGTTTCCCATTTCCAAGTGTCAAAACGAAACTACATACTCATTGTTTTTTGTAGATAGGATAATGCTGCAATTAATTTTGTAAACTTCAAAAGAAAAATAATTTAAGATCTTAACTTATGTGTCAAAAAAAAAACCTTCATTCTAAAATTATATTCTGAACCCTTTCTTATTTTGCATCTTGCACAGACTTGGAGACTAACAGTTAGTAGGTGATTTTTTTTTTTTTTAAATACTGAACAAGAATGTGTGACATTCTGTTAGATAATGGTGTGTATAAAGACTAATACATTGAACACTTAAATATTTGTTACATTATGGAAGGTTTTAAACTTTTTTCTATACAAAAGAGTTGCAAATAACTAAAAGTGTCAATTTTCATCTGTTGAATTATTCTAACAATTTGACCATAATCTGCATATCATGGTCTAGTAAATCAGTCACTATTTATGAGTTTTCTACATTCTTTGGAAAAATAAGGTTCAGTGAGAGGCACTTAACTGCATTCCCCCCCTTATTTGTGTGTGACAGTCGTGTAATAACTATACAGTTTCTTTATTAGTTTAAAATTATCATAGTAAAACAGTCAGAACCTAGATGTAAACTACCACTAACAATGTTCTTTCCAAATTAAAGTTCATGGGAATTGTGGGATATTAGTATTTGGTTACAGTACTTGTTACATGTATGTGCTGGTGTCAATGTCAGCCAGCACAATACAATACTTTGTTTTGTTTAGGTACACTGATGCATTGTATTGTGCTAAAAGTTAGTCATTGTTGACTGGTTGTATGAATGTTTGATATATTAATTTGCCTAATATAGATCACATTTATTTAAAAAATCTATTTATCAAATAGAAACACACATGAAAGATTTAAAATTAATTTTTTTTCTCAAATATAAAAATACTGTAGAAGGGAGTGGAAGGATTAGTGACACTCCATGAAATAAATACTGCAACAATGGTATATATTGTTATGATATTAGCAAATTTTGTGCATTGGTATTAAATAGTGTTATAATGTATTTATTAATGGTTAGGTTCTTTTGAACTGTTTAGTGAAAATGATGTTCAGATAATATAATTGTAATCAGTTCATTTATTTCTCTAATAAATGTTACTTCACCTAACTTAACTAACAGGACTAATTTCACACCTAAGGTTAACATAAACTCTGAAACTGCTGTAGACCAAATACATTAATAAAATTATACTGAAATATTTTGATTGTCAGGTAACCCAATTATATTGCTGATTAACCTACAAAAACAGTAACTGTCATGACTCAATTTATTTTTTCTGTCATCTGTTTTTTGATCTCTCACTTTTGTATTTTTTCCAAACTCTAACATCTACTAAGTATGAAAATTTTAGATTCTAAGACTGCTTTTATGACCCTTCTAAATTTAGCTTTATCATTTGCAGCTCTCTCTAGCAGATATCTAAGTTATAACATTAAAAGTATAACTTATAACAGTTATTTATTATTCTCTTAAATCAAAGATGGTTAATTTCATCATTTTACTTTTGCTTGTGGGTGAGGTGTACAACAACCATTGATTAAATTATTTTTAAACTAGCTCTCAAAAAAAGTGAAAATTTAAAACCATGTTTTATTTTCCAGGAAATTGTCAATTGTATAACCTTCAAATATACCTATTTTCAAACAAAAATTGAGATTCTAACCTGTTCCTTTCAGATAACCCTGCTATCTATGTTTATGGCCATTCTTTAAACCCATTTCATTAAGTTATTCATTCTTAATAAGAAAACCATAATTTTATAAAGCTTAACTAATGATGCAAGAGGTATGAGTGCCTTCTATGGCTTCCAATGAATGTTATTCCAAAACATATTTACCTTTTGCTGACACTATATCTATTTTTCAACATTAACTTTGCCTATTATGCATTGGTCTCCCATGCTTCAGCCTTTTATACCCAGTTTAAATGCCCTTGGCAATATCTAATTTGCAAATCTCTTCATCTACATTAATGCACCTTGTATATAAGCACCTCATTCAGGTAATTTGATCACCTTTTCTTCAGAAAAGTGTCGGTCATGTTTTTACTTGAAGTCTTGTGCATCATTCCATTAGGGATTGTGATTTTAGAGCCACTTTGTGGATTTTTGTATAGTTGTAATTTTCATTAGAAACAACAAACTAAATTGAATATGATACTTGTGGGTGTGAATTTCCATGTTACTGTTGTCTGCACAGTGGCTAATGTGACTTCCTCTATTCATCCTTTGTTATCTAATGCCTTTCTATGGTTGGTTAGGTGTGGGGTCACTTTTAGTTTTAACTGTTCAAAGTTTAATCCAAGGTGATGGAGACATCAATTGGCTTGGGGTATTTTTTCCTAGGGCTTCTGAACTAACCTTTTTTTTTATCATGGGGAGAATCTGTATTCTATTTTCTGATGACTTTCTTCACTAAGTCAGCTTCTCCTATTCCATATGTTCAATTAGGTACTTGGGTTTGTGAGATTTAGGGTTTTTCCTTTGTGGACTTTGAGTCAACTTCTTGTTGGTGGACAGGTGAGGGATGGACTATTTAGGTTTTCCTCTTTCACCTCATATTCCTTTTTCATGCTGAAAGATTTACTGTTTTATTATGTGACGTGACAGATAGACTCCCTCATTTGTGTTTATGCATGCTTTGACCTTCTGCTTTTGAGTGGTAGTTGGTTTGGATCAACCTTACCAGTGAGTGTTTAAATTTTACTGCTCATCTGTCCCAAGTTTGTCCTCGCAGATACTTCCATTTAGGGATGATGTATTCCAGGTAATCCAGGGTTTATGAATGTAGGACAAATCTTTATTCTGTATCAATAATTTAGATTTTCTTGCTGTCCAATAGGTAATAGTACAAGGTCTAGATTTCTTGCAGGGGAATATCCTCATGAAATTTTATGAATTTCAGAGTGGAGTCTATGTTTTCTGTCACGGAGACTTGCATTCTCGAGGGCTGTTTTTGAAATTTGATTCTTTTTCTATGGTACTTATTACATTCATGTTATCCTGGTTTGCCATTTTCTTAAGGGCAATGATTTTTTTTTTATAGATTGTCAGTATCAGTCCTCACTTTCTCCTGACCAAATGGATTCTCCATTGTGAGGTTTTCTGATAGATTTACTCTCATTTTTGATCTCCAGTGATTGCTTTTGGCCATTCATTGATTCTTTCAACTATAAGCTTTGAATCTTCCAGCTCCTGAGGCTTGTGTGGTAGATGTGTTGAGACCTGTTTGGACAGGATTCTTTAATTATGATTTTTTCCAAATACATTTGTTTCTTGGAGTTCTGATTCTCTACTTGTGAATTGTTGCTAGACTCAGATTGGCCATTAATCATGATTTCCTCTTCTGCAAGATCTTCAAGTGAGTCTACCTTTTTTTTTTCTTGAGGCAACTTCAGTCCCACGTTTGATACTAAGACTTTTCAAAGCTATTTCTCACCTCTGTAATCAGTGGAAATCTGATCATTTCTTTTGGCCTGTCAAGCCTGGAGATGTTGTGTGACTTATTTTACCTTCTTTTTGGTGATAGTGTCGACTGTGTATTCATTAGGATTCTTCAGTTTTCTGAGATTGATCCCAATTCCTTAGAGGTGGATTCACAAATATCAATATTTTGTATTCTGGTTTTTACAGGTCGGGAATTTTCTGAGTTGTATCTCATCAAATTTAGCATGTTTCACTTATTCAGCAGGAGACATTTTATGGACAGATATTCAGATTTCTCCCAATTCTTTTTCTTGTGTTTTTTATATGATTTAACAGCTTACTTGTGGGAGGTTTCCACTATTTACCTCCATGGTTGTTTTAACAACATCTGGTGGATCATAAGGATGTAGTACATTTGTCATCTTGTCTGTCTGTTTTCCAGAGTTCCTTGCATCTTGGTTTCATTGGATCTCACTCTGTAGCAAGCATTGCCCAGACAAGTGTGCTTTTACCATTTCAATTCTGCACTAGCAACATACTTGATTATTCTTATTACTGGCTGCAACAGTCTCTGTATAATGAGGTGCTCCATAAGACCATCTTGGTACATGCTTATCAGGTGGTATTACCTTATTATCATGGATTGCCACTAATGAATTATAATTATTAATTCTAAAGGGGTTTCTGTTTACCCCGACTGATCTTTGGATTGAATAAATTGGATTGATTTGCACTTACAAATTTAGGGGGCTTGATTCACTTATTACATGGTTTGCAGAGGGCTATTCCTCAGAGCTCTCCAATATACATTAACCTCTACCCCCAGTAGCTGCTGGTGGAGCTGAAACATCCTTACCACACTCATTTTCCAGTCATTTGGGTAATGGACAGAGGCTTTTTTTCCAGAGTGTGTGTTCCTCCACTCTTGGAGAAGAGGGTAAAGTTGGGTGCCCTCCCACTTGAGTACCTACATATCTGTAGGAGGGGACCAGCCTTTGTGGGAGCCTACTTGTAATACTGGTTCAGATTTGACACCATACTCTCAAGTTGGGATGTGTATGCCATTATCTTTGACTAATATCAGATATGTGTATTGTACATAGGAGTTCCACTATCTCCTCATAATTCTGAATGTGAAACAGTCTCATCATGGATACTTGGTTGAGCAAATTGTTCTACATTCTCTTCATAATTCCAGGGAAAAGTGGAATGCTCTTTTGCCCACTTGGTTTGGGAGTGAGGATGAATGTTCATAATTCTAGACCATACGAGTTTTGTTGTTTTGGTTGAGCAATGCACACACAATCATCTCATTCTGAGCCTTAGATATTGTCTTTCAGACTTCTTCAGATGGAAAAGAAGGTTTGTCTACTTCAGTGTTACTTTTTCATTGTGAATCTGCTGTTTTGAAAGGGATCACTGTGACAGCAGGTTGAGATCTGTCAAAAGTATGCTTATTTATGACTCTGTGGTCCAGTATCCCTAGCCGATAACATGGGATTTAGGGACCAAAATCCCTTAATTACAACCCCAAGTTGTGGAACCTCAGCTGTGTAATTGGGTCTGGCCTATAATAATAATTACTTATGTTATATTTGAACCTTGATAGAGGAACTAAGTTCCAAGTGAAGAGCATACCTATTCTGGATGTGGTGCAGTATCTGTTATTTTGTTGAACATAAACTCGGTTCCCGAACTAAATTGTTGTGGCCAGAATCCTCGAAATAACCCGACTGATGACCTGAACGACCCTTTGGCCATTTTTTGCCCACGCCAAACTTGCCCAAAACATTTTACCTGCACCTGTCGCTCAGTCCACACCCCTGCTAAAATCCACTGTGAACATTCTCATTTTTCTTTTTGTTGTTGTTGTTTTTCTAAATATTCTGATTAAATAATCCACCATGGGATCAAAGAAGGATAATGAAAGCAGCAAACCAAAAAGAAAAGTTGTTAGAGCCACAATAGAGGTGAAAAAATATCTTGTAGCGAAGTACGAGAGTGGTGTTCGTATGTCTGACCTTGCTACACAGTTTGGTATGGTTAAGTCTACAGTCTGCACCATACTGAAAAATAGAGGTCATCAAAGAAGCTGATGTTGCAAAATGAGTGACAGTGCTTACCAAACAAAGATCACAAACCATGGAAGAGGTAAAAAAACTGTTGTTGATTTGGGTAAATGAAAAACAGCTGGTGATAGCATTTCTGAGACCATCATTTGTAAGAAAGCAAAGTAGTTGCATGCTGACCTCCTGAAAAACACTCCTGGAATGAGTGCTGATACAAGTGATGTCTTTAAGGCTAGTAGGGGGTGGTTTGAAAAATTTAGGAAGAGAAGTGGCATACATAGTGTGGTGAGACATGGGGAGGGTGCCAGGCAGAAACAAACCTTATTAGATAAGTTTTTAGTGAGAAATAGGTCCAGTGAGTCTCAAGCAGGTTGTAGCAGTGCAAAGAGACAAAAATGAGAAAGAACCCCAGAAGGAGAGTTACCTGACATTTTTATGGAAGGTGACTCCCCTTCCAAATAATAATAACCCTCCTACTCTACACGTTCCTCACCACCTTTCACTTATGCCATCAGCTCTCAGTACAAGTAAAGTGCAGTTAAATTTTCATTTATTGTGTTTATAATTTTTTGGTTGACTTTATGCATCTAAGTATTATTATACAGGTATAAATAAGCAATATTTTTACTTAAGATGCTTCATAATGCGTAATTTTTGGAGGTCTGTAATGGATTAGTTTAATTTACAGTATTTCTTATGGGAAAAACTGATTCAGTTTTTGAACAAATCGGTTTTCGAACAGCCTTCTGGAACGGATTAAGTTTGAGAACCGAGGTACCACTGTATTTCCAATAATACTTACCTCCAGTGACAACTCTTCTGCCTTCCTTCACCACTAAGTGCTGGTGTTAGTGAATGGACATTAGCTGATGGAGATGCTTATGTATAGTACCAGGATAGAGGATGCATTGACTTGGGTGGAGAGATTTAAAAGTTACATATTGCCAAAGGCACATAAGTGAGATATAAAAGACTAAAGCATATGAGACTAATGCTTAGACAGGCAAAGTCAATGTTGAAGAATAGTCAGGGAGGTAAGTATTATTGGAAATGCTTTTTCAGTTTAGGAATATATTGACCTTTGACACCTTGAGAATTCTTTGTGAAATATTGGAATTGACCTGAATTGCATAGATATTCTTCTCTTGATTGTTAGAAGAAAGATTAAGATACTGAAAATGGAATATCAATACGATGCACATGTAAGGTTTTTCTCTACAGTTTCATGGAAGATCAGAGATAAGTGGTTCTCTAGGTTTTAGGTAAATCACTAAACAATGGACAAGTGCTTGAGGATTGGGTGTTGTTTATGCCCCTGCTGTTTATAAAGGGGTGGAATAGAGGCCTCAAATCTCTAGTATAAGAATATCATAGACAAGTTATTTTTTCTCGCATAGCTAAATGCTCTTTGTTTGTAAAAAGACGTAAATGAACTTGGTCATCTGTCCTGAATTATAGATTTTTATTTTTACTTTGTTACTCAACAAAGATAGTGTATAGTTTAAAGACATTAACTCACTAAAACAGTTTTCTGAATGTGTATGCAAATTAATTGTTACTAACTTTTCAAGTTATTCTATATTCATGACATTTACTGGTTTAGTCATACAAAAGTCTTTTAAATAGTAAAAATTATGTAAACAAATATATGGTAAAATAATGTTACACAAGTATAAGTGCATTTATTATGTAGGTACAGTAAAAAAAAAAAAAAAGTAGTTACAAGATGAGTAACCTTAGGATGTACATGTATATTCATACTTCTATAAGTTTCAAAATTGCTACATTAATCATCCTAGAAACAATTATTCAACTTACAAAGATAACAGTTAATTTTTGTAGCTTATGATGAAAATAGATAATATAATATAATCTATATATTGTAATTATAAAATTACATTTGTCTCCAAAATAAGCATGTTAAATGCTTATACAGTGTAATAAATCATTGTATGTAGTGCAGTTAAAACAATATTCAGAATACTTATATTCACAAAATTTTAATATGTAATATGTATTTACTAGTTATCAGTAGTTATGATGTATCTTTTAAGTACTTCAGGTTGGTACAGAAATTTATTCTCATTCCTTCTTGTTGGATGTAGTCAAAAACAGCAAAATGTCTAGCCGTAAAACCAGAGCAAGGACTGGACCCAAGAAACGTGCTCAGCGAGCCACTTCCAATGTATTTGCGATGTTTGACCAAGCTCAAATTCAAGAATTCAAGGAAGCATTCAACATGATCGATCAAAACAGAGATGGTTTTATAGATAAGGAAGATCTTCATGATATGTTAGCTTCATTGGGTAAGAACTTACTTTGTTTTTAAGCAATCAGTGCTGGTTTAAAATATGTCTATTGTTAAATGGTTTACTTTTTAACTACAATCAAAATAAAATTGCTAACCAGTAAATGTCCCAATCTTACACAGTTTGTAGGAAGTGTGGCACAGTTGGCTTTGCACTTTGGATTTGTAGTTGGATGGTTAGGAGTTGGAAGTTGTCTCATTTCATGCTATTGTGTTCTTGAGCAAGGTACTTTGCCCCTGTTTTAGTCAATCCAGCTGCCTGATGAACGAAAGCTGTTAGCTGGGCATTAACCTGCAATGGACTGACATCTTGTCTGCAGAAAATGTCATATATTTCATCTCCTTGTGACAGTTAAGCTGGAGTTCAGCATTGGATTTTGTGTTTCATCTTGAAATAGGAAGGACTTGGTGTTTTCATCACTTATTTAATGTTTTCAAATACAGAACTATGTAGCAATATTTAGTTGTACACTTCTTTTAAACATAGCATTACCTCAGCAATTGTACTGTAAAAGTAAAGTTGCTAGTGCAAAGTAAAAGAAATTCTGTTTCTTTGAATTTGAAACATTTTTTTCTAAATTGCTAATTGATAATATGAAATGACGTTGCCATTGCTCAAAGTGTAATGTCACAGGATCTAAACTCACACAGTTGACATTATTTTACTAGGGTATGTGTTTGCATGAGCTTTTTGGTAGGTATTAGGATGACCACTTTATCACTGTACATAGAGCATGAACTTCTATTGGGAAAGTTCTACTCTGTAAAGAGTAGTCACTGTTTCCTTATACAAAGTATAATTTTTGTATCTCCTGATTGTAGAAACTGTTCAGTAAGTTACTACTACACTCTCTTCTTTCCAAACTTACCTTCTTTTCTAAGTTATTAATTACAAACTATTTACATTACGTGTGTGATACATGTATGTAAGTAGTAAGTCTTCTGTTTTTGTCACTTATCCTAAGGATTTATCTTTTGTTGGTCATGGGTGTTCAGTGTTATGAAATTAAATTTTCATTTGTTTCTAAATTAAAATAAACTATTTCAACATTTGAATAATCGTGTTCATTAATCCACTTAATTTTCCAGTTTATCTTTAATGAATACTTATTTAAATGTATAATGTTCATTGCATTTGTTTTTCTAATTAATATTAGCTTCCATTCATAGCAAGCTTTTTAATTAGAGTAAATTAAGATGAACCTTGTAATTAGCCTTGCTAATTAATTATATGTTTCTTATGTTCTTACTTCTGAAGATTGGAATACGTTATTTCATCAGTTGGGTATTCTTTATCTAAAATACATGTAGGGAAGAACCCAGAAGACAAGTACCTGGAAGACATGATGAATGAAGCTCCCGGTCCAATCAATTTCACTATGTTCTTAACTCTGTTTGGCGAGCGTCTTCAAGGTACTGACCCTGAAGATGTCATAAAGAATGCATTTGCCTGCTTTGATGAGGACAACAGTGGCTATCTTCATGAAGAAAGACTCAGGGAGTTGCTTACTACCATGGGTGATAGATTCACAGATGAGGCTGTAAGTTTTTATCATTTGGGTAATTAAGTATGCAAACTGATTTTACTAGTTATGAACTAGAGCTCCATTTAATGACAGGCATGTTTAGGTACAATAATTTATAATTTTCATTTTTAATTTTAAACTGCTGTCAGTGAATGCTCGGAGTTGTAAGAAACCTGTAATAAGTTAAAATGTGACTAAATCTATAATTTGACATTGTCCAAGAAGTTTTTACATATAAATTAAGCAACCCTAAATAAAACTTGTAAATAAACGATTTAACAAAATTACTAGTTTTCAGTATAGATTTGTCAAATATCAATTATGTCTCTCATTCTTGGAGTGAAATTTTCTCTTCAGAATAAGTTTATGAATATAGTTCAAGAATACACAAGATATTTACAAAGAGTGCTTGGGGGAAAAAACAACAAAAAGAGTTCATCAGATAGTGTACTTATTTTAACCATTTTTGAAAGGCAGTAACAAGAGGAAATCCTTAATAGCCAGGGCACTTAATTTTCTGAAGCAGGATCGAGTAAATTAATGTACAAGACCCCACCTCCCTTCATTTTATTACTCTTTTTATGCACTGGTAATACCAAATTTGGGGCATGCACATACTCAGTTTGATTTTATTACTTTTCATTATCTATAGTAGCCTACCCTCAAAGTGGAATTATTGTAGGCAGAATTAGAATAAATTAATCTGTGAAACCTTGGTCTTGGTCAAATACCTCATTCAACAGGATTTGATTTCCTGAATCTAACACTTACCAAAGTTCATGTTGGTCAAAAGATAATGGAGCTATGAGCTAAGTTTTTTTATTTGAAAGAACTGAGCTATTCTGTGAGCTGCTGTGCTGCAGCTGAAAGAAAAAAATATAAATAATTCCCATACAGTATTTTTGGTCAGACTTGCAGAATATTGAATGTGTTTTGGAAAAAAAAAAAAAAAAATTTCTTTTGGTAAATGAAAGATGCATTTGATTAACTTTGCACTTTATGTAGGCTCATAACCAAATATATTCATGTTTTTTTACATAATTTATTTGTGAGTTATACAGTAATTATCTTCATTAACTGTATCTAACAAGTTTTAAAACATCTTGAGTACCCTTAGAAGAGCTTAATATTGTTTAAATTAGCAGTTCTCAAATTTTAGTAATGTGAGGACATTTAACATGTTTCCATGGACCCCTAAACCTGTCAAAAAATTTTGTTTCAAAAATAATCCACAAATATAAAGCTGATTTGCAAATTTAAGTGGTTCTTAATTCATATAAATATATATATTTTAAGTATTTTTTTTCTGTAAATGACATTTAAAAGTGTTATTAATATTTGGACATGGCTTGTGAACTTCACTTTGAGAAACACTAGTTCAGAGTATTTATTTGTAAGAAGATTTATGATAAATTATAAAAAAAATACTAAGTGTAATAACTATTGCAGTTATCACTAGTTAAAGGATTAAGTCAGTTTGTGAAATTAAGTTTACAGTTTTATACCAGCACAATTGTACTGAAGGCAGTTAATCGTGGGGGTAGTTAACTGAATGAAGCAACAATAAACTTGACAGCTTGCACCACACCACCTTTTAGAAGTAGAGGATGTTAATCTTATTATTTGAATAAAATTCATCACTATTTTCTACACAATATTCTAGTGTGAAATGAGCCAAACCTTTATTTTGAATTGCCAAATCCCTATTCTCATACATCTGTCCTTATTACATGTTTATTCAGCATTGAACATTAAACAAAAATTGTACTTGTGGTCATATTGCCAAAAACAAATTAGGGTAAGTATGGAGTTTTTTGGGTTTTTCAAAAATGTTTTTCTTAAACAATTCACTGCACTTTAAGTATTATTATGAAAGCAAAATGTTCATTTGTAAATCTATGAAATTGAGAATAAATTTACTATAATTTTTAATTTCTTTTTGGTTTTTGGTTTTTTAGCAGATATGAATTGTATTTTGTTCTTGTTTATATTTACTTCCTCCAAACCCTACAAGTTCTAGGCTGAAGTACTCATCTTGAAATAAATTAAAATTCACTAAAGTTCATATTGGTCAAAAAATAATGAAGCTATGGGCTAAAAATTCCATAAGTTGTAATGATGGAAATTACTTTTTAAAATTGCATGATCTTGCATATATAATTATACACTCTTAATGCATTAATATTATTCTCAAAATGAACTCCAATTTTCCAAACAAGCTTTATGATGTAGTAAGTTTTAATAACATAATACTGTCTACAAAAATAAATAAGCACTAGTTTTTCCAAACTGTTTGTAACATTATTTCTGGATATTGGGCAATTTGCACAACACATTTTAGACTTTTTAAACTTTCTCAGTTGAACTCTTCAACAAAAGAAATCAATAATTACAAGTACTTGCAAAAAAGTATGTTTGTTTACAAAAATTCAAAAATGAACATGACATAAAACATGGTAGGAGAGTCCTATTAGTACTTGCAAATTAAGCTTTTGTAAGGTGAACATGATGTACAAACATGGCTAGTTTTTTCACTTACTAGTGAATAATATTAAGAGTTAAAACTTAAACTGTTGCTCAAAAAAAGTGAAATTTATACAAAATTTTTGAGAAGTGACATTCAATAAATTATTCACTAAAGCTTATTTTCAAAATATAGCATTGTAATGATAAAATATCAACAGTTATATTTTAACATAGATTTATTACAATGTTAACGTTTTGCTGGACATAATTTCATGTTACTTTTAATTAAAATTACACTCTGTGGATGGGTTTTTAACCAAACTTATTCATACCAGTAATGCAAGAGAAAATCAATAAATGATAAATGTATAATTACCTTCTGGGTGTTTTTTTGGGGATTGGGATCTTATATTTTTGTGGTCAGTCTGATACTCCAAACACACTTTTTCCCTCGGTCTTATGAAAACTGTATTGAAGTTGTAACCTAATCATACTTAATTGATCATGAAGTTCTTATTTGAAATATTATTCCATACCATAAAGTACAATCTAGAAGAAACTGTGTCATGTGTTTGTTTTGTCACCACAATAAAATAAAATATTAATGTTACTTTGCAGAGTCGTGAGCTCAGAATGCACCATTGCTTGTTATAATTTCTACCAGTAAACAAATTCAGAAAAGTAGGAGTTATGGTGTTACAAACATATGTTGAAAATCATAAATTTGCAATTTATTTAATTGTAAAGGATACAGTTATGGGAATTGTGAATTGAAAACAGAACAATAAATTTGTTTTATTTAATGTTAAAGTAGCACAAGAATGGGAAGTTCAATATGAGGAACAAGGGTTGACAAGTAGCTTTGGTGGCTGTGCCACAACTCAAAAACAAACAAAATACTCTCATTGTTGAAAGAACAATATTTCCACCATCTGTTTGGTGGCAACAGGCATCAAACTCAAGACCCTCATATCTTGAGGAATGCTCCTTAATCAGTTGAGGATGGTGAATCAAATTGGAACAAACTTGAGTTAATCAAAAAGGTAACTGAGAATTTGAGAACTTGTAATGGCAATATTTTAGCCTTTTTGCATAACTAATAACAGTTATCAAAGCATTTATACCAATATTTTATGTAATTATCAGGGATTGTAGAAGAAAAGGTTGTTTTACAAATGAAGCTAAATGACAAGGATGTAGACGGTTTAAGTTACAACCATGGGTGTCTTCTGGTTATGTTAAAGATGTTGTAAATTCCCTTTATATGTTAGAATGGTGGTGGTTAGAGAACTCGGTTGTGGTTGAAGAATTAAAACCTGTAACCATACATGTTCAGCCATAGGGTCATTTTAATGTAATGGTCATTTTCACAATTTGCTGGTAAGCAGAACTCCAAGTGTTGGTAGTGAACCATGCTACAATTTTAAATTTCTTCTGTGACACAGTATTAAGAGAGCTTTTTCAATCAGAACTCATTTCATTAAAGGCCAGGATATTTTAAATCTTAAGAGCACCTCATTTTGTAATTATGATTAATACCTGCATGTGTTGTTCTTTGACAGGGACTTCTGCCCTTCTGTTAAGGTTTTTTTTTCTTTATTTATGTGTAAATGAAATGTGGAGGTAAAAATGTAGTTCAAGTGGATGTTTTCATTTGCAGGTGGACAGAATGTACAGTGAAGCTCCAATAGATAAGAATGGTATGTTTGACTACATAGAGTTTACTCGTATATTGAAACATGGTGCCAAGGAAAAGGATGACCAGTAGATGTTACACATTTTAATCATTATACTGAGTTGAACTGCATATAATGTTATGTTTTAAAGAACTACTTTCTGTGCAGATTAAAAACTAATGCATTAATGCTTTATGTTTAAGGAAACTAACACTTGTTTTAAGTTGTTATTTAATGGAAAAGGGATCATTTTTTTTTTTATAAAACTTCTTTATTCTGGCTAAGCATTTATGTATCTTTAATATACCATATGTAAAATCATTGATAATAAAATTCCAACTGTGAAGACATAAATTGTGTGGTTTTAATTTTTGTAACAAAGTGTATCATGTTTTGGAAAAACTGGATTTCCAAAGGTTTATTAGACTGTAAGCCTTCTGTTTGTAATAAATAAATATTATAGTTTTTTATGAATTTCTGACAAAACCATTGATTTTAAATCTTGAATTCTAATAACAAACTTTCTTGTATTCAGAATTGGAAACATCATTTACAATAACACAATCAAGTCAAAGATCAGATTTCATAATTTAGTTCAGCATGCAACCACTTCTTTCCTAAAGGTTGAACTTCATGCTATTATGTTTATGGTCAAAATTATTCTCAACAGCAACAGTATCCAATTTGAAGAGTTGAAAAAAACAGTTCATTCTGATCTTTATAAGTAAGAATGTAAGTAAGAATATTTAATAAATTTACTTCTTATCAATTTGACTTTAAGATGCACTGCCATTATGTAGCTCATCTGATTGATGATAATATTAACTCCTGACCTACATGTGTCAGAAATATTTAATCACAATGAGAAATCAATCTTGCTTTACTTTCTCTTTGCTGTAGATCTACTCTGTACAAGGTGACCATTCTATTGTTACAAATGTCTGGACAAAACTATAAAAACCCTTGAGGATTTTGAGTTTAAAACTTTGCCTCATCTATTTTTTTATTTTTGCTCCTATTTGTAAGGATTCAGATTTGTCATGTCTGTGATCATAATACATAGATAATTTAAGATACATTGCCAGATTTAGAAAGAGTCCAATCCTTGAACTCTGTGAAGTCTAAATATAGCTCTGCTTATATAGATAAGATACTTAGATAACCTAGACTCAATACTTTAAAATTACAAAACGTACTATGATTTATTTAATTAAAATCGTTACATATGCTGTGGCTTGATGCTCTGAAATTACTACACATGCAGTGACTGCTGTGAAATTACTGCAGACACCGTGACTGCTTTAAAATCACTACACATGTCATGACTGGTGTGAAATTACTACAGACACTGTAATTCTGCTTTAAAATTAGTACAGTGCAGTGACTGTTGTGAAATTACTACAGACACTGTGACTTTGCTTTAAAATTACTACACGTGTAGTGACTCTGCTGTGACTTTGCTTTAACATGAATACACGTTCAGCAACTCTGTGAAATTAGTACAGACACTGTGACTTTACTTTAAAATTATTACACATGTCATCACTGCTGTGAAATTAGTACAGACATTGTGACTCTGCTTTAAAATTTCTACATGGGTCATGACTGCTGTGAAATTAGTACATACACTGTGACTCTACACACACTGATCTTCTGGCAATAAATTAAGCTACAGGTATTCCAGTGGTTTGTAATAGTGAAATGGTCGTTGAAACTTCCTTTGGTAAGTGTGAGGATAGATTTATTGGACTGGTAGCATGTGACAGGTTACTGTTAAAACATACATTCTATGTTTAAAAGTTACAAGAATGTGACTATAGCATGCTGTCTGTTTCAGAGATGAAAAATAATGTTAGTCTTAAAATAAAAATTTTTTTACAGGGTGTTTTCAGTAAATAATTAATATAAGATTAGTAATTATTGATATGTGAGTGACAGTGTTTTTTAAAACTATTTTAAACTTTTAATCCAAATGGATGTGAGAAGTGATGGTGTAAAGTTAAACTAATGTTCGATGATAATTGTTAATGTTTGAAAATTATTTGAGATTACAAAGTTTGGCTGGTACTTGTTGTATTTTAATTATTTTAAAGACATATTCCACTGTGTTCCCTAGTTGAATGTTTTTTCTCCTGAATAAACATGAAACATGGCATTTTACTGTATTTCCTTTTTTTTCTTTCATAGCCCTCTTTGTTTCTTTATTACTGGTATCAAAATTTGTAAAATATGGGATTATCACATCCTTATTTTCAAATATTTTATGTGTGTGTCAAACTGAAGTTACGCTTTTCATTTTGTTGTTGAAACATAGCACTTTGTTCTCTAGGGCCAAGGGAGCATTTTAAGAGAAATAGTCAAATCTCACTAGTTGATTAAGAGTAGCTTTACAGTTAGTGGTAAATACTGTTGACTAGCTGTCTTCTTCCTAGTTTAGTTTGTCAGCTCAAAGATAAGGGAGGTCTGGCAAGGCCACGTGGTTAGGGTGCTTGGCTCGTAATCTGAGGATGGCAGGTTCGAATCCATGTTGCACCAAACATGCACACCCTTTCAACCGTGGGGCATTGTAATGTGATGGTCAATCTAACTATTGATTGGTAATAGTGTAACCAAAGAGTTGGTTACACAACTGAGTGGATACATGTTCTTTAAGATGCCTACAGAACAGAACCTGAGACTGTGGATATGATGTCTTATTGATAAAGGTTCTAATATGGTAGAACTTCTTTAAGAGAACCATTTTGTTAATCTTTCCTCTTTGTTGACCTTTTTAATTTTAAAATAACTTATTGTCTTAAGGTTCCTACCAAAAAGCTATATGCATTTGGAATGAGACAATTCTAGATGATTATTTGGTCATTTTATTTTGAGTTTCACGGTTGTAGTGTCCATTGTACTTGTTTTATAGACAGAAGTGATAAATAGGGCAAAAATATTAACTGGTCTTTTTAAAAAGATGGGATAATCTGAGTAAAGATAGTAAATATATCCATCCCAAAGTGGAACAACCTTATACTTGCATATCCAGAGATATGGTAAATACAATGGACTTGAGAAACATATAGACATAGTGTCATTTTTCTAAACCCTATTTGAGGTTTTCTTTACTCCAGCAGTAACTAAAACCGGGATATTTGAGGTAAATAACTGTTGTTTTGTGCTAAGACTAAGCTTTTGCCTTAAAATGTCAAATTTGTTGTATGGAATTGGCTTAACGTCAGTTTTGATGTAAAGGACGGCCTCAAAATGAAAACAGCCCAAAGTAGTTATTGTGGCTGCCGTCATACTGTTTATAATAATTCGTGTGACTATCTGGCCCCTCACACAATAAAACTTCGTGTTTCAGTGATTTTCTATATTGCCATTAATTGATTTTGTCTTGAGTAAACATAAAACTATTGTTGTTTTTTTCTTCATTTTTCTGGGGGAGTTATATTAAGAAGTAATGTAAATATTTTTTAGGTATGTTTCTTAAGAGAAGGGCCCGGACATGGCCTTGTAGCTAGCTTGCCAGACTCTGAATCCCAGGTTCCATGGCTATAGTTCTATTTTCACATTATTGGAACATCAAGTGATCTGTAGAACATTAACAACAGTCGTAGTTAAAACAAAATATGTGTAGCAAAGAAATTATGTTATTGTTGGTATGTCTTGCGAGTAAAGCGATTTGTACATAAAAGGGATTCCTTTAAGCAGCTCTGAATCTGTACGTTTTCAGTTATAACAGGATAACAATACTGGAATAGAGCGAGTGAATTGGTTATTGCCAACTTTAAAGGGATTATATTATTAGTATTAAGGCTGCAGTGATAAAAAATGATTGTTTTTCTAAATAAACGTTTATATTTTTCATGTGTCTGTACTCTGGTATTATTCAAGTGAATGTAGTTCTTTTTGCTGGAATTAGGACTTATTTTTAATCTTTGTTTCATGTTCAACGTACCCTATCTTTAATTTTCATGTTAACGCCCTCGCTTCCTGTTATACGACATCGGGGTACACGTGTGAAAGGTAATGAAGTTCGTTACTTATTTAATGAGACGATTGTAGAAATAATATAATATTTTACATATCGCTTTTGATGAGGATAGATTGTAAGTAAGTGGAGAAAAGGAAGTTTAAGTACATGAAATAATACCTTCAAATAAGGCTACTGATTTTATAACATTATCATTAATGGTTATATCCACTGAGAAATATTACAGCAAACATTGCTATTGATCTTATAGTATTATCTCTATTAATTATAGCCATTGAGAAGTATTTCTTCAAAATGGCTACTAATTTTTGATGTTATAACTAATGGTTATATCCATTAGTAATATGATTTCAAACGTTGCTAATGATTTTCTAATGTTATAACTGCAGAGAAGTGCTTCTGATTTGTAAATTGTTTCTATTAGTTTTGTTCTCAGACACTGGTTAGTGATAACAGCTACAATAATTAATGATAACTCAAGTCAGAAATTAACAGAAATGTAAAGAATAGAAAATTGGTATTCTCTCAAAACGTTTACACACACCGTAAGTCTATATTGTCAATATCGATTAGTACATATTAGTACCTTGTTCACTGGTAATTCTGTCATAAGATCCATAAGATAAACATTATTAATAACTAAGAGTTGAAGAAGACAAAATATTCTCTAGAACCAAAACTTCGAATGTTAATGATATTAATATCGAAACGACAGACTTACTTGGATATAATCACAGTGATTATATAAAAAAAAATGTATTTCGTAAGAAAAATCTTTTGTTTTTGTCCTGGGTAACATTTTAATTTTTTAGGCCTTTCTATTTGGTTTATAAAATTGTGTCGTAAAATATGAATTACGCGACCTGGTAGTTTGCGTAGATTCATGTCGCGATATGCTAATAAGCTTTCAGTAATTTCAACTGTGAACAACAATTCCGTCGACTATTTTGCCCTTCCTCTAGTCAACAATTCTAAATTAGGAACATTAGAAGTGTCTAGCTTTCTCTCCTGCCCCCATGGCTCAACCGCATGACTATAGGCTTACGACATTTAAAACCCGTTTTCGATACTCGTTGTGGGCAGAATGCGGATATCCCATTGTGTAGCTTTGCACTCACTCATCAGTAATCAAAACAAACTGTGTTAGTTCATACATCCATAAAGCATACCGTTCAGGCTGACAACACCAAATAACAAAATAAATAAATCAGAAACGTCTAGAAGATCGCTGTTAGATATTAAACATGACAGTGAGAATGATATAAATATCTCATCATCAGGTCATGTGATATAAAGTGTTGTTTTAACATAATATCTCATCATCAGGCCATGTGATATAAAGTAAGTATTTTTTTTATCAGTTTGTTTTTGAATATCGCGCAAAGTTACACGAAGGCGACCTACCCTAGCCATCTCCAATCGCCGTTACAGTTTGGCCATGCCGGGCAATTTGTTTTTTATACTGTTATCTTATCACCTGGTCATGTGAAGTAAATTGTTAATTTTTAATAATAACTCATCATAAGGTCATGTGACGTAAAGAGCTGATTTTTTAGTAATAACTCATCATAAGGTCATGTGACGTAAAGAGCTGATTTTTTAGTAATAACTCATCATAAGGTCATGTGATGGAAAGTGTTGATTTTTTTAGTAATAACTCATCATAAGGTCATGTGGCGTACAGAGCTGATTTTTCAGTGATAACTCATCACAAGGTCATGTGACGTAAAGAGCTGATTTTAGTAATAACTCATCATAAGGTCAAGTGATGGAAAGAGCTGAGTTTTTAGTAATAACTCATCATAAGGTCATGTGACGTAAAAAGCTGATTTTTGTAATAATAACTCATCATGAGGTCATGTTACATAAAGAGCGGATTTTTTAGTAATAACTCATCATAAGGTCATGTGACGTAAAGAGCACATTTTTTAGTAATAACTCATCAAAAGGTCATGTGACGTAAAGAGTTGATTTTTTAGTAATAACTCATCATAAGGTAATGTGACGTAAAGAGCTGATTTTTTAGTAATAACTCATCATAAGGTCATGTGATGGAAAGTGTTGATTTTTAGTAATAACTCATCATAAGGTCATGTGACGTAAAGAGCTGATTTTTTAGTGATAACTCATCATAAGGTCATGTAACGTAAAGAGCTGATTTTTAGTAATAACTCATCATAAGGTCATGTGACGTAAAGAGCTGATTTTTAGTAATAACTCATCATAAGGTCATGTGACGCAAAGAACTGATTTTTAGTAATAACTCATCATAAGGTCATGTGATGGAAAGCTGATTTTTTAGTAATAACTCATCATAAGGTTGTGTGACGTAAAAAGCTGATTTTTGTAATAAAAACTCATCATGAGGTCATGTTACATAGAGAGGATTTTTTTAGTAATAACTCATCATAAGGTCATGTGACGTAAAGAGCTGATTTTTTTAGTAATAACTCATCAAAAGGTCATGTGACGTAAAGAGCTGATTTTTTTAGTAATAACTTATCATAAGGTCATGTGACGTAAAGAGCTGATTTTTAGTAATAACTCATCATAAAGTCACGTGACGTAAAGAGCTGATTTTTTAGTAATAACTCATCATAAGGTCATGAATGTAAAGAGCTGATTTTTAGTGATAATTCATCATAAGGTCATGTGACGTACAGAGCTGATTTTTTTGTAATAACTCATCATAAGGTCATGTGATGGAGAGAGATGATTTTAGTAATAACTCATCATACGGTCATGTGACGTAAAGAACTGATTTTTTTGTAATAACTCATCATACGGTCATGTGACGTAAAGAGCTGATTTTTTTGTAATAACTCATCATAAGGTCATGTGATGGAAAGAGCTGATTTTTTTAGTAATAACTCATCATAAGGTCATGTGACGTAAAGAGCTGATTCTTAATAATAACTCATCATAATATCATGTGACGTAAAGAGCTGATTTTTTAGTAATAACTCATCATAAGGTCATGTGACGTAAAGAGATGATTTTTTAGTAATAACTCATCATAAGGTCATGTGATGGAAAGAGATGATTTTTTTAGTAATAACTCATCATAAGGTCATGTGACGTAAAGAGCTGATTTTTTGTAATAACTCATCATAAGGTCATGTGATGGAAAGAGCTGATTTTTTAGTAATAACTCATCATAAGGTCATGTGACGTAAAGAGCTGATTTTTAGTAATAACTCATCATAAGGTCATGTGACGTAAAGAGCACATTTTTTAGTAATAACTCATCATAAGGTCATGTGACGTAAAGAGCTGATTTTTTAATAATAACTCATCATAAGGTCATGTGACGTAAAGAGCTGATTGTTAATAATAACTCATCATAATATCATGTGACGTAAAGAGCTGATTTTTTAGTAATAACTCATCATAAGGTCATGTGACGTAAAGAGCTGATTTTTTAGTAATAACTCATCATAAGGTCATGTGACGTAAAGAGCTGATTTTTTAGTAATAACTCATCATAAGGTCATGTGACGTAAAGAGCTGATTTTTTAGTAATAACTCATCATAAGGTCATGTGACGTAAAGAGCTGATTTTTTAGTAATAACTCATCATAAGGTCATGTGACGTAAAGAGCTGATTTTTTGTAATAACTCATCATAAGGTCATGTGATGGAAAGAGCTGATTTTTTAGTAATAACTCATCATAAGGTCATGTGACGTAAAGAGCTGATTCTTAATAATAACTCATCATAATATCATGTGACGTAAAGAGCTGATTGTTTAGTAATAACTCATCATAAGGTCATGTGACGTAAAAAGCTGATTTTTGTAATAATAACTCATCATAAGGTCATGTGACGTAAAGAGCTGATTTTTTAGTAATAACTCATCATAAGGTCATGTGACGTAAAGAGCTGATTTTTTTAGTAATAACTCATCATAAGGTCATGTGACGTAAAGAGCTGATTTTTTAGTAATAACTCATCATAAGGTCATGTGACGTAAAGAGCTGATTTTTTAGTAATAACTCATCATAAGGTCATGTGATGGAAAGAGATGATTTTTTAGTAATAACTCATCATAAGGTCATGTGACGTAAAGAGCTGATTTTTTGTAATAACTCATCATAAGGTCATGTGACGTAAAGAGCTGATTTTTTGTAATAACTCATCATAAGGTCATGTGATGGAAAGAGCTGATTTTTTAGTAATAACTCATCATAAGGTCATGTGACGTAAAGAGCTGATTTTTAATAATAACTCATCATAAGGTCATGTGACGTAAAAAGCTGATTTTTGTTATAATAACTCATCATGAGGTCATGTGACGTAAAGAGCTGATTTTTTTAGTAATAACTCATCATAAGGTCATGTGACGTAAAGAGCTGATTTTTTGTAATAACTCATCATAAGGTCATGTGATGGAAAGAGCTGATTTTTTAGTAATAACTCATCATAAGGTCATGTGACGTAAAGAGCTGATTTTTTAGTAATAACTCATCATAAGGTCATGTGACGTAAAGAGCTGATTTTTTAGTAATAACTCATCATAAGGTCATGTGACGTAAAGAGCTGATTTTTTAGTAATAACTCATCATAAGGTCATGTGACGTAAAGAGCTGATTTTTTAGTAATAACTCATCATAAGGTCATGTGACGTAAAGAGCTGATTTTTTGTAATAACTCATCATAAGGTCATGTGACGTAAAGAGCTGATTTTTTTAGTAATAACTCATCATAAGGTCATGTGACGTAAAGAGCTGATTTTTTTGTAATAACTCATCATAAGGTCATGTGACGTAAAGAGCTGATTTTTAATAATAACTCATCATAAGGTCATGTGACGTAAAGAGCTGATTTTTAGTAATAACTCATCATAAGGTCATGTGACGTAAAGAGCTGATTTTTTAGTAATAACTCATCATAAGGTCATGTGACGTAAAGAGCTGATTTTTTAGTAATAACTCATCATAAGGTCATGTGACGTAAAGAGCTGATTTTTAGTAATAACTCATCATAAGGTCATGTGACGTAAAGAGCTGATTTTTTAGTAATAACTCATCATAAGGTCATGTGACGTAAAGAACTGATTTTTTGTAATAACTCATCATAAGGTCATGTGACGTAAAGAGCTGATTTTTTGTAATAACTCATCATAAGGTCATGTGACGTAAAGAGCTGATTTTTTAGTAATAACTCATCATAAGGTCATGTGACGTAAAGAGCTGATTGTTAATAATAACTCATCATAAGGTCATGTGACGTAAAGAGCTGATTTTTTGTAATAACTCATCATAAGGTCATGTGACGTAAAGAGCTGATTTTTTAGTAATAACTCATCATAAGGTCATGTGACGTAAAGAGCTGATTTTTTAATAATAACTCATCATAAGGTCATGTGACGTAAAGAGCGGATTTTTTTAGTAATAACTCATCATAAGGTCATGTGATGGAAAGAGCTGATTTTTTGTAATAACTCATCATAAGGTCATGTGACGTAAAGAGCTGATTTTTTAGTAATAACTCATCATAAGGTCATGTGACGTAAAGAGCTGATTTTTTTAGTAATAACTCATCATAAGGTCATGTGACGTAAAGAGCTGATTTTTTAGTAATAACTCATCATAAGGTCATGTGACGTAAAGAGCTGATTTTTTAGTAATAACTCATCATAAGGTCATGTGACGTAAAGAGCTGATTTTTTTAGTAATAACTCATCATAAGGTCATGTGACGTAAAGAGCTGATTTTTAGTAATAACTCATCATAAGGTCATGTGACGTAAAGAGCTGATTTTTAGTAATAACTCATCATAAGGTCATGTGACGTAAAAGCTGATTTTTGTAATAATAACTCATCAAAAGGTCATGTGACGTAAAGAGCTGATTTTTTAGTAATAACTCATCATAAGGTCATGTGACGTAAAGAGCTGATTTTTTAGTAATAACTCATCATAAGGTCATGTGACGTAAAGAGCTGATTTTTTAGTAATAACTCATCATAAGGTCATGTGACGTAAAGAGCTGATTTTTTAGTAATAACTCATCATAAGGTCATGTGACGTAAAGAGCTGATTTTTTAGTAATAACTCATCATAAGGTCATGTGACGTAAAGAGCTGATTTTTTAGTAATAACTCATCATAAGGTCATGTGACGTAAAGAGCTGATTTTTTAATAACTCATCATAAGGTCATGTGACGTAAAGAGCTGATTTTTTAGTAATAACTCATCATAAGGTCATGTGACGTAAAGAGCTGATTTTTTTGTAATAACTCATCATAAGGTCATGTGACGTAAAGAGCACATTTTTTTTGTAATAACTCATCATAAGGTCATGTGACGTAAAGAGCTGATTTTTTAGTAATAACTCATCATAAGGTCATGTGACGTAAAGAGCTGATTTTTAATAATAACTCATCATAAGGTCATGTGACGTAAAGAGCTGATTTTTTAGTAATAACTCATCATAAGGTCATGTGACGTAAAGAGCTGATTTTTTAGTAATAACTCATCATAAGGTCATGTGACGTAAAGAGCTGATTTTTTAGTAATAACTAATCATAAGGTCATGTGACGTAAAGAGCTGATTTTTTTGTAATAACTCATCATAAGGTCATGTGATGGAAAGAGCTGATTTTTTAGTAATAACTCATCATAAGGTCATGTGACGTAAAGAGCTGATTTTTAGTAATAACTCATCATAAGGTCATGTGACGTAAAGAGCTGATTTTTTAGTAATAACTCATCATAAGGTCATGTGACGTAAAGAGCTGATTTTTAATAATAACTCATCATAAGGTCATGTGACGTAAAGAGCTGATTTTTAGTAATAACTCATCATAAGGTCATGTGACGTAAAGAGCTGATTTTTTAGTAATAACTCATCATAAGGTCATGTGACGTAAAGAGCGGATTTTTTTAGTAATAACTCATCATAAGGTCATGTGACGTAAAGAGCTGATTTTTTTAGTAATAACTCATCATAAGGTCATGTGACGTAAAGAGCTGATTTTTTAGTAATAACTCATCATAAGGTCATGTGACGTAAAGAGCTGATTTTTTGTAATAACTCATCATAAGGTCATGTGACGTAAAGAGCTGATTTTTTGTAATAACTCATCATAAGGTCATGTGACGTAAAGAGCTGATTTTTTTAGTAATAACTCATCATAAGGTCATGTGACGTAAAGAGCTGATTTTTAATAATAACTCATCATAAGGTCATGTGACGTAAAGAGCTGATTTTTTAGTAATAACTCATCATAAGGTCATGTGACGTAAAGAGCTGATTTTTTAATAATAACTCATCATAAGGTCATGTGACGTAAAGAGCTGATTTTTTAGTAATAACTCATCATAAGGTCATGTGACGTAAAGAGCTGATTTTTTAGTAATAACTCATCATAAGGTCATGTGACGTAAAGAGCTGATTTTTTAGTAATAACTCATCATAAGGTCATGTGACGTAAAGAGCTGATTTTTTAGTAATAACTCATCATAAGGTCATGTGACGTAAAGAGCTGATTTTTTAGTAATAACTCATCATAAGGTCATGTGACGTAAAGAGCTGATTTTTTAGTAATAACTCATCATAAGGTCATGTGACGTAAAGAGCTGATTTTTTGTAATAACTCATCATAAGGTCATGTGACGTAAAGAGCTGATTTTTTAGTAATAACTCATCATAAGGTCATGTGACGTAAAGAGCTGATTTTTAGTAATAACTCATCATAAGGTCATGTGACGTAAAGAGCTGATTTTTTTATAATAACTCATCATAAGGTCATGTGACGTGAAGAGCTGATTTTTTGTAATAACTCATCATAAGGTCATGTGACGTAAAGAGCTGATTTTTTAGTAATAACTCATCATAAGGTCATGTGACGTAAAGAGCTGATTTTTTAGTAATAACTCATCATAAGGTCATGTGACGTAAAGAGCTGATTTTTTTAGTAATAACTCATCATAAGGTCATGTGACGTAAAGAGCTGATTTTTTAGTAATAACTCATCATAAGGTCATGTGACGTAAAGAGCTGATTTTTTAGTAATAACTCATCATAAGGTCATGTGACGTAAAGAGCTGATTTTTAGTAATAACTCATCATAAGGTCATGTGACGTAAAGAGCTGATTTTTTGTAATAACTCATCATAAGGTCATGTGACGTAAAGAGCTGATTTTTTAGTAATAACTCATCATAAGGTCATGTGACGTAAAGAGCTGATTTTTTGTAATAACTCATCATAAGGTCATGTGACGTAAAGAGCTGATTGTTAATAATAACTCATCATAAGGTCATGTGACGTAAAGAGCTGATTTTTTAGTAATAACTCATCATAAGGTCATGTGACGTAAAGAGCTGATTTTTTAGTAATAACTCATCATAAGGTCATGTGACGTAAAGAGCTGATTTTTAGTAATAACTCATCATAAGGTCATGTGACGTAAAGAGCTGATTTTTAGTAATAACTCATCATAAGGTCATGTGACGTAAAGAGCTGATTTTTTAGTAATAACTCATCATAAGGTCATGTGACGTAAAGAGCTGATTTTTTAGTAATAACTCATCATAAGGTCATGTGACGTAAAGAGCTGATTTTTTTAGTAATAACTCATCATAAGGTCATGTGACGTAAAGAGCTGATTTTTTAATAATAACTCATCATAAGGTCATGTGACGTAAAGAGCTGATTTTTTTAGTAATAACTCATCATAAGGTCATGTGACGTAAAGAGCTGATTTTTTAGTAATAACTCATCATAAGGTCATGTGACGTAAAGAGCTGATTTTTTAATAATAACTCATCATAAGGTCATGTGACGTAAAGAGCTGATTTTTTAGTAATAACTCATCATAAGGTCATGTGACGTAAAGAGCTGATTGTTAATAATAACTCATCATAAGGTCATGTGACGTAAAGAGCTGATTTTTTTAGTAATAACTCATCATAAGGTCATGTGACGTAAAGAGCTGATTTTTTTAGTAATAACTCATCATAAGGTCATGTGACGTAAAGAGCTGATTTTTTAGTAATAACTCATCATAAGGTCATGTGACGTAAAGAGCTGATTTTTTTAGTAATAACTCATCAAAAGGTCATGTGACGTAAAGAGCTGATTTTTTAGTAATAACTCATCATAAGGTCATGTGACGTAAAGAGCTGATTTTTTAGTAATAACTCATCATAAGGTCATGTGACGTAAAGAGCTGATTTTTTGTAATAACTCATCATAAGGTCATGTGACGTAAAGAGCTGATTTTTTTGTAATAACTCATCATAAGGTCATGTGACGTAAAGAGCTGATTTTTTAGTAATAACTCATCATAAGGTCATGTGACGTAAAGAGCTGATTTTTTAGTAATAACTCATCATAAGGTCATGTGACGTAAAGAGCTGATTTTTTTAGTAATAACTCATCATAAGGTCATGTGACGTAAAGAGCTGATTTTTAGTAATAACTCATCATAAGGTCATGTGACGTAAAGAGCTGATTTTTTAATAATAACTCATCATAAGGTCATGTGACGTAAAGAGCTGATTTTTTAGTAATAACTTATCATAAGGTCATGTGACGATAAATAACTCATCATAAGGTCATGTGACTAAAGATTTTTTTAGTAATAACTCATCATAAGGTCATGTGACGTAAAGAGCTGATTTTTTAGTAATAACTCATCATAAGGTCATGTGACGTAAAGAGCTGATTTTTTAGTAATAACTCATCATAAGGTCATGTGACGTAAAGAGCTGATTTTTAGTAATAACTCATCATAAGGTCATGTGACGTAAAGAGCTGATTTTTTTGTAATAACTCATCATAAGGTCATGTGACGTAAAGAGCTGATTTTTTGTAATAACTCATCATAAGGTCATGTGACGTAAAGAGCTGATTTTTAGTAATAACTCATCATAAGGTCATGTGACGTAAAGAGCTGATTTTTTAATAATAACTCATCATAAGGTCATGTGACGTAAAGAGCTGATTTTTAGTAATAACTCATCATAAGGTCATGTGACGTAAAGAGCTGATTTTTTAGTAATAACTCATCATAAGGTCATGTGACGTAAAGAGCTGATTTTTTAGTAATAACTCATCATAAGGTCATGTGACGTAAAGAGCTGATTTTTTAGTAATAACTCATCATAAGGTCATGTGACGTAAAGAGCTGATTTTTAGTAATAACTCATCATAAGGTCATGTGACGTAAAGAGCTGATTTTTTAGTAATAACTCATCATAAGGTCATGTGACGTAAAGAGCTGATTTTTAGTAATAACTCATCATAAGGTCATGTGACGTAAAGAGCTGATTTTTTAGTAATAACTCATCATAAGGTCATGTGACGTAAAGAGCTGATTTTTAGTAATAACTCATCATAAGGTCATGTGACGTAAAGAGCTGATTTTTTAGTAATAACTCATCATAAGGTCATGTGACGTAAAGAGCTGATTTTAATAATAACTCATCATAAGGTCATGTGACGTAAAGAGCTGATTTTTTAGTAATAACTCATCATAAGGTCATGTGACGTAAAGAGCTGATTTTTTTAGTAATAACTCATCATAAGGTCATGTGACGTAAAGAGCTGATTTTTTAGTAATAACTCATCATAAGGTCATGTGACGTAAAGAGCTGATTTTTAGTAATAACTCATCATAAGGTCATGTGACGTAAAGAGCTGATTTTTTAGTAATAACTCATCATAAGGTCATGTGACGTAAAGAGCTGATTTTTTAGTAATAACTCATCATAAGGTCATGTGACGTAAAGAGCTGATTTTTTGTAATAACTCATCATAAGGTCATGTGACGTAAAGAGCTGATTTTTTAGTAATAACTCATCATAAGGTCATGTGACGTAAAGAGCTGATTTTTTAGTAATAACTCATCATAAGGTCATGTGACGTAAAGAGCTGATTTTTTTGTAATAACTCATCATAAGGTCATGTGACGTAAAGAGCTGATTTTTTAGTAATAACTCATCATAAGGTCATGTGACGTAAAGAGCTGATTGTTAATAATAACTCATCATAAGGTCATGTGACGTAAAGAGCTGATTTTTTAGTAATAACTCATCATAAGGTCATGTGACGTAAAGAGCTGATTTTTTAGTAATAACTCATCATAAGGTCATGTGACGTAAAGAGCTGATTTTTTAGTAATAACTCATCATAAGGTCATGTGACGTAAAGAGCTGATTTTTTTGTAATAACTCATCATAAGGTCATGTGATGGAAAGAGCTGATTTTTTTAGTAATAATTCATCATAAGGTCATGTGACGTAAAGAGCTGATTTTTTTGTAATAACTCATCATAAGGTCATGTGACGTAAAGAGCTGATTTTTTAGTAATAACTCATCATAAGGTCATGTGACGTAAAGAGCTGATTTTTTAATAATAACTCATCATAAGGTCATGTGACGTAAAGAGCTGATTGTTAATAATAACTCATCATAAGGTCATGTGACGTAAAGAGCTGATTTTTTAGTAATAACTCATCATAAGGTCATGTGACGTAAAGAGCTGATTTTTTAGTAATAACTCATCATAAGGTCATGTGACGTAAAGAGCTGATTTTTAGTAATAACTCATCATAAGGTCATGTGACGTAAAGAGCTGATTTTTTAGTAATAACTCATCATAAGGTCATGTGACGTAAAGAGCTGATTTTTTGTAATAACTCATCATAAGGTCATGTGACGTAAAGAGCTGATTTTTTTGTAATAACTCATCATAAGGTCATGTGACGTAAAGAGCTGATTTTTTGTAATAACTCATCATAAGGTCATGTGACGTAAAGAGCTGATTTTTAATAATAACTCATCATAAGGTCATGTGACGTAAAGAGCTGATTTTTTAGTAATAACTCATCATAAGGTCATGTGACGTAAAGAGCTGATTTTTTAATAATAACTCATCATAAGGTCATGTGACGTAAAGAGCTGATTTTTTAGTAATAACTCATCATAAGGTCATGTGACGTAAAGAGCTGATTTTTTAGTAATAACTCATCATAAGGTCATGTGACGTAAAGAGCTGATTTTTTAGTAATAACTCATCATAAGGTCATGTGACGTAAAGAGCTGATTTTTTAGTAATAACTCATCATAAGGTCATGTGACGTAAAGAGCTGATTTTTTAGTAATAACTCATCATAAGGTCATGTGACGTAAAGAGCTGATTTTTTTGTAATAACTCATCATAAGGTCATGTGACGTAAAGAGCTGATTTTTTTAAATAACTCATCATAAGGTCATGTGACGTAAAGAGCTGATTTTTTAGTAATAACTCATCATAAGGTCATGTGACGTAAAGAGCTGATTTTTAATAATAACTCATCATAAGGTCATGTGACGTAAAGAGCTGATTTTTTTATAATAACTCATCATAAGGTCATGTGACGTAAAGAGCTGATTTTTTTAGTAATAACTCATCATAAGGTCATGTGACGTAAAGAGCTGATTTTTTAATAATAACTCATCATAAGGTCATGTGACGTAAAGAGCTGATTTTTAGTAATAACTCATCATAAGGTCATGTGACGTAAAGAGCTGATTTTTTTAGTAATAACTCATCATAAGGTCATGTGACGTAAAGAGCTGATTTTTTTAGTAATAACTCATCATAAGGTCATGTGACGTAAAGAGCTGATTTTTTAGTAATAACTCATCATAAGGTCATGTGACGTAAAGAGCTGATTTTTAGTAATAACTCATCATAAGGTCATGTGACGTAAAGAGCTGATTTTTTAGTAATAACTCATCATAAGGTCATGTGACGTAAAGAGCTGATTTTTTAGTAATAACTCATCATAAGGTCATGTGACGTAAAGAGCTGATTTTTAGTAATAACTCATCATAAGGTCATGTGACGTAAAGAGCTGATTTTTTTTAGTAATAACTCATCATAAGGTCATGTGACGTAAAGAGCTGATTTTTTAGTAATAACTCATCATAAGGTCATGTGACGTAAAGAGCTGATTTTTTAGTAATAACTCATCATAAGGTCATGTGACGTAAAGAGCTGATTTTTAATAATAACTCATCATAAGGTCATGTGACGTAAAGAGCTGATTTTTTAGTAATAACTCATCATAAGGTCATGTGACGTAAAGAGCTGATTTTTTTGTAATAACTCATCATAAGGTCATGTGACGTAAAGAGCTGATTTTTTAGTAATAACTCATCATAAGGTCATGTGACGTAAAGAGCTGATTTTTTAGTAATAACTCATCATAAGGTCATGTGACGTAAAGAGCTGATTTTTTTGTAATAACTCATCATAAGGTCATGTGACGTAAAGAGCTGATTTTTTGTAATAACTCATCATAAGGTCATGTGACGTAAAGAGCTGATTTTTTAGTAATAACTCATCATAAGGTCATGTGACGTAAAGAGCTGATTGTTAATAATAACTCATCATAAGGTCATGTGACGGAAAGAGCTGATTTTTTAGTAATAACTCATCATAAGGTCATGTGACGTAAAGAGCTGATTTTTTTTTTAGTAATAACTCATCATAAGGTCATGTGACGTAAAGAGCTGATTTTTTAGTAATAACTCATCATAAGGTCATGTGACGTAAAGAGCTGATTTTTTTGTAATAACTCATCATAAGGTCATGTGACGTAAAGAGCTGATTTTTTAGTAATAACTCATCATAAGGTCATGTGACGTAAAGAGCTGATTTTTTAGTAATAACTCATCATAAGGTCATGTGACGTAAAGAGCTGATTTTTTAATAATAACTCATCATAAGGTCATGTGACGTAAAGAGCTGATTTTTTAGTAATAACTCATCATAAGGTCATGTGACGTAAAGAGCTGATTTTTAGTAATAACTCATCATAAGGTCATGTGACGTAAAGAGCTGATTTTTAGTAATAACTCATCATAAGGTCATGTGACGTAAAGAGCTGATTTTTTAGTAATAACTCATCATAAGGTCATGTGACGTAAAGAGCTGATTTTTTAGTAATAACTCATCATAAGGTCATGTGACGTAAAGAGCTGATTTTTTAGTAATAACTCATCATAAGGTCATGTGACGTAAAGAGCTGATTTTTTAGTAATAACTCATCATAAGGTCATGTGACGTAAAGAGCTGATTTTTTAGTAATAACTCATCATAAGGTCATGTGACGTAAAGAGCTGATTTTTTAATAATAACTCATCATAAGGTCATGTGACGTAAAGAGCTGATTTTTAGTAATAACTCATCATAAGGTCATGTGACGTAAAGAGCTGATTGTTAATAATAACTCATCATAAGGTCATGTGACGTAAAGAGCTGATTTTTTTAGTAATAACTCATCATAAGGTCATGTGACGTAAAAAGCTGATTTTTGTAATAATAACTCATCATGAGGTCATGTGACGTAAAGAGCCAATTTTTTAGTAATAACTCATCATAAGGTCATGTGACGTAAAGAGCTGATTTTTTTGTAATAACTCATCATAAGGTCATGTGACGTAAAGAGCTGATTTTTTTAGTAATAACTCATCATAAGGTCATGTGACGTAAAGAGCTGATTTTTTAGTAATAACTCATCATAAGATCATGTGACGTAAAGAGCTGATTTTTTTAGTAATAACTCATCATAAGGTCATGTGACGTAAAGAGCTGATTTTTTAATAATAACTCATCATAAGGTCATGTGACGTAAAGAGCTGATTGTTAATAATAACTCATCATAAGGTCATGTGACGTAAAGAGCTGATTTTTTAGTAATAACTCATCATAAGGTCATGTGACGTAAAGAGCTGATTTTTTAGTAATAACTCATCATAAGGTCATGTGACGTAAAGAGCTGATTTTTAGTAATAACTCATCATAAGGTCATGTGACGTAAAGAGCTGATTTTTTAGTAATAACTCATCATAAGGTCATGTGACGTAAAGAGCTGATTTTTTATAATAACTCATCATAAGGTCATGTGACGTAAAGAGCTGATTTTTTAGTAATAACTCATCATAAGGTCATGTGACGTAAAGAGCTGATTTTTTAGTAATAACTCATCATAAGGTCATGTGACGTAAAGAGCTGATTTTTTAGTAATAACTCATCATAAGGTCATGTGACGTAAAGAGCTGATTGTTAATAATAACTCATCATAAGGTCATGTGACGTAAAGAGCTGATTTTTTTAGTAATAACTCATCATAAGGTCATGTGACGTAAAGAGCTGATTTTTTTAGTAATAACTCATCATAAGGTCATGTGACGTAAAGAGCTGATTTTTAATAATAACTCATCATAAGGTCATGTGACGTAAAGAGCTGATTTTTTAGTAATAACTCATCATAAGGTCATGTGACGTAAAGAGCTGATTTTTTAGTAATAACTCATCATAAGGTCATGTGACGTAAAGAGCTGATTTTTTAGTAATAACTCATCATAAGGTCATGTGACGTAAAGAGCTGATTTTTAGTAATAACTCATCATAAGGTCATGTGACGTAAAGAGCTGATTTTTTAGTAATAACTCATCATAAGGTCATGTGACGTAAAGAGCTGATTTTTTAGTAATAACTCATCATAAGGTCATGTGACGTAAAGAGCTGATTTTTTAGTAATAACTCATCATAAGGTCATGTGACGTAAAGAGCTGATTGTTAATAATAACTCATCATAAGGTCATGTGACGTAAAGAGCTGATTTTTTTAGTAATAACTCATCATAAGGTCATGTGACGTAAAGAGCTGATTTTTTAGTAATAACTCATCATAAGGTCATGTGACGTAAAGAGCTGATTTTTTAGTAATAACTCATCATAAGGTCATGTGACGTAAAGAGCTGATTTTTTAGTAATAACTCATCATAAGGTCATGTGACGTAAAGAGCTGATTTTTTAGTAATAACTCATCATAAGGTCATGTGACGTAAAGAGCTGATTTTTAGTAATAACTCATCATAAGGTCATGTGACGTAAAGAGCTGATTTTTTAGTAATAACTCATCATAAGGTCATGTGACGTAAAGAGCTGATTTTTTAGTAATAACTCATCATAAGGTCATGTGACATAAAGAGCTGATTTTTTAATAATAACTCATCATAAGGTCATGTGACGTAAAGAGCTGATTTTTTTAGTAATAACTCATCATAAGGTCATGTGACGTAAAGAGCTGATTTTTTAGTAATAACTCATCATAAGGTCATGTGACGTAAAGAGCTGATTGTTAATAATAACTCATCATAAGGTCATGTGACGTAAAGAGCTGATTTTTTAGTAATAACTCATCATAAGGTCATGTGACGTAAAGAGCTGATTTTTAGTAATAACTCATCATAAGGTCATGTGACGTAAAGAGCTGATTTTTAGTAATAACTCATCATAAGGTCATGTGACGTAAAGAGCTGATTTTTTAGTAATAACTCATCATAAGGTCATGTGACGTAAAGAGCTGATTTTTTGTAATAACTCATCATAAGGTCATGTGACGTAAAGAGCTGATTTTTTTTAGTAATAACTCATCATAAGGTCATGTGACGTAAAGAGCTGATTTTTTAGTAATAACTCATCATAAGGTCATGTGACGTAAAGAGCTGATTTTTTAGTAATAACTCATCATAAGGTCATGTGACGTAAAGAGCTGATTTTTAGTAATAACTCATCATAAGGTCATGTGACGTAAAGAGCTGATTTTTAATAATAACTCATCATATAGGTCATGTGACGTAAAGAGCTGATTTTTTGTAATTCATCATAAGTAAAACTCATCATAAGGTCATGTGACGTAAAGAGCTGATTTTTTAGTAATAACTCATCATAAGGTCATGTGACGTAAAGAGCTGATTTTAGTAATAACTCATCATAAGGTCATGTGACGTAAAGAGCTGATTTTTTAGTAATAACTCATCATAAGGTCATGTGATGGAAAGAGCTGATTTTTTAGTAATAACTCATCATAAGGTCATGTGACGTAAAGAGCTGATTTTTTAGTAATAACTCATCATAAGGTCATGTGACGTAAAGAGCTGATTTTTTAGTAATAACTCATCATAAGGTCATGTGATGTAAAGAGCTGATTTTTTTAGTAATAACTCATCATAAGGTCATGTGACGTAAAGAGCTGATTTTTAGTAATAACTCATCATAAGGTCATGTGACGTAAAGAGCTGATTTTTAGTAATAACTCATCATAAGGTCATGTGACGTAAAGAGCTGATTTTTTTAGTAATAACTCATCATAAGGTCATGTGACGTAAAGAGCTGATTTTTTAATAATAACTCATCATAAGGTCATGTGACGTAAAGAGCTGATTGTTAATAATAACTCATCATAAGGTCATGTGACGTAAAGAGCTGATTTTTAGTAATAACTCATCATAAGGTCATGTGACGTAAAGAGCTGATTTTTTTTGTAATAACTCATCATAAGGTCATGTGACGTAAAGAGCTGATTTTTTAGTAATAACTCATCATAAGGTCATGTGACGTAAAGAGCTGATTTTTTAGTAATAACTCATCATAAGGTCATGTGACGTAAAGAGCTGATTTTTTAATAATAACTCATCATAAGGTCATGTGACGTAAAGAGCTGATTTTTAGTAATAACTCATCATAAGGTCATGTGACGTAAAGAGCTGATTTTTAATAATAACTCATCATAAGGTCATGTGACGTAAAGAGCTGATTTTTTAGTAATAACTCATCATAAGGTCATGTGACGTAAAGAGCTGATTTTTTAATAATAACTCATCATAAGGTCATGTGACGTAAAGAGCTGATTTTTTAGTAATAACTCATCATAAGGTCATGTGACGTAAAGAGCTGATTTTTTAGTAATAACTCATCATAAGGTCATGTGACGTAAAGAGCTGATTTTTTAGTAATAACTCATCATAAGGTCATGTGACGTAAAGAGCTGATTTTTTAGTAATAACTCATCATAAGGTCATGTGACGTAAAGAGCTGATTTTTTAGTAATAACTCATCATAAGGTCATGTGACGTAAAGAGCTGATTTTTTGTAATAACTCATCATAAGGTCATGTGACGTAAAGAGCTGATTTTTTTAAGTAATAACTCATCATAAGGTCATGTGACGTAAAGAGCTGATTTTTTAGTAATAACTCATCATAAGGTCATGTGACGTAAAGAGCTGATTTTTTAGTAATAACTCATCATAAGGTCATGTGACGTAAAGAGCTGATTTTTTAATAATAACTCATCATAAGGTCATGTGACGTAAAGAGCTGATTTTTTTAGTAATAACTCATCATAAGGTCATGTGACGTAAAGAGCTGATTTTTTAGTAATAACTCATCATAAGGTCATGTGACGTAAAAAGCTGATTTTTAATAATAACTCATCGTAAAGAGCTGATTTTTTAGTAATAACTCATCATAAGGTCATGTGACGTAAAGAGCTGATTTTTAGTAATAACTCATCATAAGGTCATGTGACGTAAAGAGCTGATTTTTTAGTAATAACTCATCATAAGGTCATGTGACGTAAAGAGCTGATTTTTTTAGTAATAACTCATCATAAGGTCATGTGACGTAAAGAGCTGATTTTTAGTAATAACTCATCATAAGGTCATGTGACGTAAAGAGCTGATTTTTTAGTAATAACTCATCATAAGGTCATGTGACGTAAAGAGCTGATTTTTTAGTAATAACTCATCATAAGGTCATGTGACGTAAAGAGCTGATTTTTTAGTAATAACTCATCATAAGGTCATGTATGTAAAGAGCTGATTTTTAGTGATTTTTATAATAACTCATCATAAGGTCATGTGACGTAAAGAGCTGATTTTTTAATAATAACTCATCATAAGGTCATGTGACGTAAAGAGCTGATTTTTTATGTAATAACTCATCATAAGGTCATGTGACGTAAAGAGCTGATTTTTTAGTAATAACTCATCATAAGGTCATGTGACGTAAAGAGCTGATTTTTTAGTAATAACTCATCATAAGGTCATGTGACGTAAAGAGCTGATTTTTAGTAATAACTCATCATAAGGTCATGTGACGTAAAGAGCTGATTTTTAGTAATAACTCATCATAAGGTCATGTGACGTAAAGAGCTGATTTTTTAGTAATAACTCATCATAAGGTCATGTGATGTAAAGAGCTGATTTTTAGTAATAACTCATCATAAGGTCATGTGACGTAAAGAGCTGATTTTTTAGTAATAACTCATCATAAGGTCATGTGACGTAAAGAGCTGATTTTTTTAGTAATAACTCATCATAAGGTCATGTGACGTAAAGAGCTGATTTTTTAGTAATAACTCATCATAAGGTCATGTGACGTAAAGAGCTGATTTTTATAATAACTCATCATAAGGTCATGTGACGTAAAGAGCTGATTTTTTAGTAATAACTCATCATAAGGTCATGTGACGTAAAGAGCTGATTTTTTAATAACTCATCATAAGGTCAGTAATAACTCATCATAAGGTCATGTGACGTAAAGAGCTGATTTTTTAGTAATAACTCATCATAAGGTCATGTGACGTAAAGAGCTGATTTTTTAAATAACTCATCATAAGGTCATGTGACGTAAAGAGCTGATTTTTAGTAATAACTCATCATAAGGTCATGTGACGTAAAGAGCTGATTTTTTAGTAATAACTCATCATAAGGTCATGTGACGTAAAGAGCTGATTTTTTAGTAATAACTTATCATACGGTCATGTGACGTAAAGAGCTGATTTTTTAGTAATAACTCATCATAAGGTCATGTGACGTAAAGAGCTGATTTTTAGTAATAACTCATCATAAGGTCATGTGACGTAAAGAGCTGATTTTTAGTAATAACTCATCATAAGGTCATGTGACGTAAAGAGCTGATTTTTTAGTAATAACTCATCATAAGGTCATGTGACGTAAAGAGCTGATTTTTTAGTAATAACTCATCATAAGGTCATGTGACGTAAAGAGCTGATTTTTAGTAATAACTCATCATAAGGTCATGTGACGTAAAGAGCTGATTTTTTAGTAATAACTCATCATAAGGTCATGTGACGTACAGAGCTGTTTTTTTGTAATAACTCATCATAACGTCATGTGACGTAAATAACTCATCATAAGAGCTGATTTTTTTTAGTAATAACTAATCATAAGGTCATGTGAAGGTCATGTGACGTAAAGAGCTGATTGTTAATAATAACTCATCATAAGATCATGTGATGGAAAGAGCTGATTTTTAGTAATAACTCATCATAAGGTCATTTGACGTAAAGAGCTGATTGTTAATAATAACTCATCATAAGATCATGTGACGTAAAGAGCTGATTTTTTAGTAATAACTCATCATAAGGTCATGTGACGTAAAGTGTTGATTTTTTAGTAATAACTCATCATAAGGTCATGTGACGTAAAGGCTGATTTTTTAATAACTCATCATAAGTAATAACTCATAAGGTCATGTGACGTAAAGAGCTGATTTTTAGTAATAACTCATCATAAGGTCATGTGACGTAAAGAGCTGATTTTTTAGTAATAACTCATCATAAGGTCATGTGACGTAAAGAGCTGATTTTTAGTAATAACTCATCATAAGGTCATGTGACGTAAAGAGCTGATTTTTTAGTAATAACTCATCATAAGCTCATGTGACGTAAAGAGCTGATTTTTTTGTAATAACTCATCATAAGGTCATGTGACGTAAAGAGCTGATTTTTTAATAATAACTCATCATAAGGTCATGTGACGTAAAGAGCTGATTTTTTTAAATAACTCATCATAAGGTCATGTGACGTAAAGAGCTGATTTTTTAGTAATAACTCATCATAAGGTCATGTGACGTAAAGAGCTGATTTTTTAGTAATAACTCATCATAAGGTCATGTGACGTAAAGAGCTGATTTTTTAGTAATAACTCATCATAAGGTCATGTGACGTAAAGAGCTGATTTTTAGTAATAACTCATCATAAGGTCATGTGACGTAAAGAGCTGATTTTTAAATAACTCATCATAAGGTCAGGTCATGTGACGTAAAGAGCTGATTTTTTAGTAATAACTCATCATAAGGTCATGTGACGTAAAGAGCTGATTTTTTAGTAATAACTCATCATAAGGTCATGTGACGTAAAGAGCTGATTTTTTTTTAATAACTCATCATAAGGTCAATAACTGATTTTTTAGTAATAACTCATCATAAGGTCATGTGACGTAAAGAGCTGATTTTTTATAATAACTCATCATAAGGTCATGTGACGTAAAGAGCTGATTTTTTAGTAATAACTCATCATAATATCATGTGACGTAAAGAGCTGATTTTTTTAGTAATAACTCATCATAAGGTCATGTGACGTAAAGAGCTGATTTTTAATAATAACTCATCATAAGGTCATGTGACGTAAAGAGCTGATTTTTTAGTAATAACTCATCATAAGGTCATGTGACGTAAAGAGCTGATTTTTTAGTAATAACTCATCATAAGGTCATGTGACGTAAAGAGCTGATTTTTAGTAATAACTCATCATAAGGTCATGTGACGTAAAGAGCTGATTTTTAGTAATAACTCATCATAAGGTCATGTGACGTAAAGAGCTGATTTTTAGTAATAACTCATCATAAGGTCATGTGACGTAAAGAGCTGATTTTTTAGTAATAACTCATCATAAGGTCATGTGACGTAAAGAGCTGATTTTTTAGTAATAACTCATCATAAGGTCATGTGACGTAAAGAGCTGATTTTTTAGTAATAACTCATCATAAGGTCATGTGACGTAAAGAGCTGATTTTTTAGTAATAACTCATCATAAGGTCATGTGACGTAAAGAGCTGATTTTTAATAATAACTCATCATAAGGTCATGTGACGTAAAGAGCTGATTTTTAATAATAACTCATCATAAGGTCATGTGACGTAAAGAGCTGATTTTTCATGTGACGTAATAACTCATCATAAGGTCATGTGACGTAAAAAGCTGATTTTTTAATAATAACTCATCATAAGGTCATGTGACGTAAAGAGCTGATTTTTTAGTAATAACTTATCATAAGGTCATGTGACGTAAAGAGCTGATTTTTTAGTAATAACTCATCATAAGGTCATGTGACGTAAAGAGCTGATTTTTAATAATAACTCATCATAAGGTAATAACTCATCATAAGGTCATGTGACGTAAAGAGCTGATTTTTAGTAATAACTCATCATAAGGTCATGTGACGTTTTTAGTAATAACTCATCATAAGGTCAGCTGATTTTTTAGTAATAACTCATCATAAGGTCATGTGACGTAAAGAGCTGATTTTTAGTAATAACTCATCATAAGGTCATGTGACGTAAAGAGCTGATTTTTTAGTAATAACTCATCATAAGGTCATGTGACGTAAAGAGCTGATTTTTTAGTAATAACTCATCATAAGGTCATGTGACGTAAAGAGCTGATTTTTAATAATATCACTCGTATGATTTTTTAGTAATAACTCATCATAAGGTCATGTGACATAAAGAGCTGATTTTTTAATAATAACTCATCATAAGGTCATGTGACGTAAAGAGCTGATTTTTTAGTAATAACTCATCATAAGGTCATGTGACGTAAAGAGCTGATTTTTAGTAATAACTCATCATAAGGTCATGTGACGTAAAGAGCTGATTTTTTAATAATAACTCATCATAAGGTCATGTGACGTAAAGAGCTGATTTTTAGTAATAACTCATCATAAGGTCATGTGACGTAAAGAGCTGATTTTTTAGTAATAACTCATCATAAGGTCATGTGACGTAAAGAGCTGATTTTTTTAGTAATAACTCATCATAAGGTCATGTGACGTAAAGAGCTGATTTTTTAATAACTAACTCATCATAAGGTCATGTGACGTAAAGGAGCTGATTTTTTTAATAATAACTCATCATAAGGTCATGTGACGTAAAGAGCTGATTTTTAATAATAACTCATCATAAGGTCATGTGACGTAAAGAGCTGATTTTTAGTAATAACTCATCATAAGGTCATGTGACGTAAAGAGCTGATTTTTTAGTAATAACTCATCATAAGGTCATGTGACGTAAAGAGCTGATTTTTTAGTAATAACTCATCATAAGGTCATGTGACGTGATTTTTTAGTAATAACTCATCATAAGGTCATGTGACGTGAGCTGATTTTTAGTAATAACTCATCATAAGGTCATGTGACGTAAAGAGCTGATTTTTAGTAATAACTCATCATAAGGTCATGTGACGTAAAGAGCTGATTTTTTAGTAATAACTCATCATAAGGTCATGTGACGTAAAGAGCTGATTTTTTTGTAATAACTCATCATAAGGTCATGTGACGTAAAGAGCTGATTTTTTAACTCATCATAAGGTAATAACTCATCATAAGGTCATGTGAGCTGATTTTTTGTAATAACTCATCATAAGGTAAAAAGAGCTGATTTTAGTAATAACTCATCATAAGGTCATGTGACGTAAAGAGCTGATTTTTTAGTAATAACTCATCATAAGGTCATGTGACGTAAAGAGCTGATTTTTTAGTAATAACTCATCATAAGGTCATGTGACGTAAAGAGCTGATTTTTTAGTAATAACTCATCATAAGGTCATGTGACGTAAAGAGCTGATTTTTTTAGTAATAACTCATCATAAGGTCATGTGACGTAAAGAGCTGATTTTTTAATAACTCATCATAAGGTAACGTAACTCATCATAAGGTCATGTGACGTAAAGAGCTGATTTTTTTAGTAATAACTCATCATAAGGTCATGTGACGTAAAGAGCTGATTTTTTGTAATAACTCATCATAAGGTCATGTGACGTAAAGAGCTGATTTTTTAGTAATAACTCATCATAAGGTCATGTGACGTAAAGAGCTGATTTTTAGTAATAACTCATCATAAGGTCATGTGACGTAAAGAGCTGATTTTTAGTAATAACTCATCATAAGGTCATGTGACGTAAAGAGCTGATTTTTTAGTAATAACTCATCATAAGGTCATGTGACGTAAAGAGCTGATTTTTTAGTAATAACTCATCATAAGGTCATGTGACGTAAAGAGCTGATTTTTTGTAATAACTCATCATAAGGTCATGTGACGTAAAGAGCTGATTTTTTTAATAATAACTCATCAAAAGGTCATGTGACGTAAAGAGCTGATTTTTTAGTAATAACTTATCATAATGTCATGTGACGTAAAGAGCTGATTTTTTAGTAATAACTCATCATAAGGTCATGTGACGTAAAGAGCTGATTTTTTAGTAATAACTCATCATAAGGTCATGTGACGTAAAGAGCTGATTTTTTAGTAATAACTCATCATAAGGTCATGTGACGTAAAGAGCTGATTTTTTAGTAATAACTCATCATAAGGTCATGTGACGTAAAGCTGATTTTTTTTTTAATAACTCATCATAAGGTCATGTGACGTAAAGAGCTGATTTTTTAGTAATAACTCATCATAAGGTCATGTGACGTAAAGAGCTGATTTTTTAGTAATAACTCATCATAAGGTCATGTGACGTAAAGAGCTGATTTTTTTAGTAATAACTCATCATAAGGTCATGTGACGTAAAGAGCTGATTTTTTAACTCAGTAATAACTCATCATAAGGTCATGTGACGTAAAGAGCTGATTTTTAGTAATAACTCATCATAAGGTCATGTGACGTAAAGAGCTGATTTTTAGTAATAACTCATCATAAGGTCATGTGACGTAAAGAGCTGATTTTTTAGTAATAACTCATCATAAGGTCATGTGACGTAAAGAGCTGATTTTTTTAGTAATAACTCATCATAAGGTCATGTGACGTAAAGAGCTGATTTTTAAGTAATAACTCATCATAAGGTCATGTGACGTAAAGAGCTGATTTTTTAGTAATAACTCATCATAAGGTCATGTGACGTAAAGAGCTGATTTTTTAGTAATAACTCATCATAAGGTCATGTGACGTAAAGAGCTGATTTTTTTAGTAATAACTCATCATAAGGTCATGTGACGTAAAGAGCTGATTTTTTAGTAATAACTCATCATAAGGTCATGTGACGTAAAGAGCTGATTTTAAGTAATAACTCATCATAAGGTCATGTGACGTAAAGAGCTGATTTTTTAATAATAACTCATCATAAGGTCATGTGATGTAAAGAGCTGATTTTTTTAGTAATAACTCATCAAAAGGTCATGTGACGTAAAGAGCTGATTTTTAGTAATAACTCATCATAAGGTCATGTGACGTAAAGAGCTGATTTTTTAGTAATAACTCATCATAAGGTCATGTGACGTAAAGAGCTGATTTTTAGTAATAACTCATCATAAGGTCATGTGACGTAAAGAGCTGATTTTTTAACTCATCATAAGTAATAACTCATCATAAGGTCATGTGACGTAAAGAGCTGATTTTTTAGTAATAACTCATCATAAGGTCATGTGACGTAAAGAGCTGATTTTTAGTAATAACTCATCATAAGGTCATGTGACGTAAAGAGCTGATTTTTTGTAATAACTCATCATAAGGTCATGTGACGTAAAGAGCTGATTTTTAGTAATAACTCATCATAAGGTCATGTGACGTAAAGAGCTGATTTTTTTAGTAATAACTCATCATAAGGTCATGTGACGTAAAGAGCTGATTTTTTTAGTAATAACTCATCATAAGGTCAAAGAGCTGATTTTTTAGTAATAACTCATCATAAGGTCATGTGACGTAAAGAGCTGATTTTTTAGTAATAACTCATCATAAGGTCATGTGACGTAAAGAGCTGATTTTTAGTAATAACTCATCATAAGGTCATGTGACGTAAAGAGCTGATTTTTTTAGTAATAACTCATCATAAGGTCATGTGACGTAAAGAGCTGATTTTTTTAGTAATAACTCATCATAAGGTCATGTGACGTAAAGAGCTGATTTTTTAGTAATAACTCATCATAAGGTCATGTGACGTAAAGAGCTGATTTTTTAGTAATAACTCATCATAAGGTCATGTGACGTAAAGAGCTGATTTTTTGTAATAACTCATCATAAGGTCATGTGACGTAAAGAGCTGATTGTTAATAATAACTCATCATAAGGTCATGTGACGTAAAGAGCTGATTTTTTAGTAATAACTCATCATAAGGTCATGTGACGTAAAGAGCTGATTTTTTTAGTAATAACTCATCATAAGGTCATGTGACGTAAAGAGCTGATTTTTTAGTAATAACTCATCATAAGGTCATGTGACGTAAAGAGCTGATTTTTTAGTAATAACTCATCATAAGGTCATGTGACGTAAAGAGCTGATTTTTAGTAATAACTCATCATAAGGTCATGTGACGTAAAGAGCTGATTTTTTAGTAATAACTCATCATAAGGTCATGTGACGTAAAAAGCTGATTTTTATAATAACTCATCATAAGGTCATGTGACGTAAAAAGCTGATTGTTAATAATAACTCATCATAAGGTCATGTGACGTAAAGAGCTGATTTTTAGTAATAACTCATCATAAGGTCATGTGACGTAAAGAGCTGATTTTTAGTAATAACTCATCATAAGGTCATGTGACGTAAAGAGCTGATTTTTTAGTAATAACTCATCATAAGGTCATGTGACGTAAAGAGCTGATTTTTAGTAATAACTCATCATAAGGTCATGTGACGTAAAGAGCTGATTTTTTAGTAATAACTCATCATAAGGTCATGTGACGTAAAGAGCTGATTTTTAGTAATAACTCATCATAAGGTCATGTGACGTAAAGAGCTGATTTTTGTAATAATAACTCATCAAAAGGTCATGTGACGTAAAGAGCTGATTTTTTAGTAATAACTCATCATAAGGTCATGTGACGTAAAGAGCTGATTTTTTAGTAATAACTCATCATAAGGTCATGTGACGTAAAGAGCTGATTTTTTAGTAATAACTCATCATAAGGTCATGTGACGTAAAGAGCTGATTTTTTAATAACTCATCATAAGGTCATGTGACGTAAAGAGCTGATTTTTTTGTAATAACTCATCATAAGGTCATGTGA